>NC_056733.1:1709732718-1709907718 GCF_019279795.1 Protopterus annectens
CTTAAGAAATAATGTAGATTTTATTTGAGTTATTATGTATTTTTACAATGGGCAGGATTCACGAAACCTCCGTGTAAGAGTTAGCAAGTCTTACACGGAGGCTGCAGTTAAACGGTGTGACGTCAGCGTGCCATGCATGTTCATGAGGACATGCTGAATCACACCCTAGGCTAACACGGTCCATGTAGGAAAGTAGGGGGCGTGTCCACACGGTGAGTCCTGCAAATGGCCACGCCCCCAGAAGAATCACAGTCCTGAAATGAAACACCCACAAGCGAGTCCGTGGAAATGTCAAGAAGCACAACAGCACACTTGCCCCCACAGACTATAAACCCAGCTGTAATGTAAAACGTAAAAATCAGCAGTTTATTTTTTTTTTATAATTTCAAAAATGTTTGCCCGTAATTGTGCTCGTTTGCGCCGGTGTGCGCTTCGCTCAGCGACAGTTAGCACTCATTGGAAAAGCATATAAGATCTAAATATGTAAATTAAGCCAAGTAGCAATAGCGTAGCGGTAGAGACGTCGGCCAAAGAGGAGGTAGTCACAGTTCGAGCCCCAACAACATAATTTTCTATTTTTAGTGAAATAAGCACGAAACAATCCCCTGACATATATATATATATATATATATATATATATATATATATATATATATATATATATATATATGTATAACTATAATTTAAGTAAAATGTAATGAAATGGGCCATGTATTTTTGAAGAAATCTGACACAATAAAAAAAAAATTTATAAGTGTCCATAGCTGAGCAGCACTCTGACAAGCTGAGTATGATTGCCCGGAGGTGACCAGTGGTTTAACAGGTGTAATATGAGTGCCCGGAGTTGAGCAGCACTTTAACACGCTGAAACTGTGTGCCCGTAGTTGAGCAACATTTCTCATAGCGTAATATGCATGCTCATAGCCAAATAACGCATTAACCAGCGTAACCTGTTTGCGTGGAGCTGCGCAGCATGCCAACCCACTTACCAGCGGGTAACGTTGAGCAACCTGTATCAAAGCCGCCTTTACACAGACACACCTCCTAGCCTGTCTAGTTAGTAGTAAAATAAAACAAAAGCAATGCCCAGGCTCGAACCCAGGATACTGTGCATCATAGTCAAATTACTGAACCACTAAGCCATGACAGCTGTACTGAAAAATGCAGTATTAGCATATATATAGGAATGAATGGAAATAGAAGCATGACAAAGCAGGTTTTTTTTAAGCTGATACAATTCCAAAATGGCCAATCACAGATAAGTGCGGGAAAAACTGCATATATAAGCCCCATAGGTGGGAATACACAGCATAACTGATTGTGGAACCTATTTGCAGTCAGGATGGCAGGTGTAGGAGAGGGTAGTCACTTCCGAGCACAGAGGTGGGGTGTTGAGGAGTCCAAATATATGGTTTGGCTCCTAGTCCAAGATTATGAGGCTCAACTCATGTAGGGCCAGGTTCTGTGGGGAGCGTACAAGGCGGAGGCGTGGAACCGGTTGGCACATGATCTCACCAGTGCCACAGGCATACCAAGGACTGGTGAACAGGTCCATCACCACCATGCGGACCTGAAGAGATGAAAGCAGGACCAACTGAACTGTTGGATCCAGGAGGCCCAGCAAATGCCCAGCACCCCACTACTGAGTAAGTATACATGTAATTACGTATGTAAGAAATTATCCTAGCTGATATTATGGAGATGTATGTTCCAATATCACTTCATTTATATTACAGCTGCAGGTGTGCGTTCTGCAGATCGGCGAGCCTATGGTGATAGGCTGGAGTGGTTGCGCCACCAGGCAGGTCAGTAATTATTTTTTCTGTAATTGTTATACAATATAAGTGAGACAGCTTGTTCAGTGTAGTTACATATTAATAAAGTTCAAATAACACTAGAAGAAAGATTCTGCTAGTACTGTATGATTAGATAAGTGATGCAGCCTGTAATCTAGAAATAAAAATTAAACAAGTCTGAAATAGAGATTTCCCACCTGTATTGTAATATCAGATAACCTGCTGCAGCCTGAAAATTAGTGGTAAACAAGCTAAAGACAATAGACATGTGTCAAATACATCCCCTTTGAAAATCTGCCATATGAAACAAGTGAGTGTTGGAAAGGATTGTTGTAGCCAAGTATGGCATGTTAATAACGCCTAGAATAAAGTACCATCTTGAATTGTAAAAATAAAACAAGTGAGAGTGTGAGAAAGAGATATGAATCGACCAAGAAAGCTGTTATAACTCTTGAATAAAGTATACTGCAGTCAGTACATAATGAAATGAATGAGACAGCCACAACCAAACAGTGAAATGTTTGTAATAAAGTACTGAAGCTGGAATGTGTCTGCCCCACAATTTGGATATGTTGCTGTACCCTTGCAATATGGAGATAGTATGGTTGTATGAAATAATGAACATCCACAGTTGTCTAGAGCCATATAAATCAAATGTAGCAGGATGCTGTACCTGAACACAGCCAGATATGAATGTGTATGAATAAAAATGCAATGTATATTAATGTAGCAGTAACAGTCCCATCACCAACATTCCTAAGGTTACATATAGGAAACTGTACTAAGACCTGTAGGGTATATATATCTGCAGCTACTAGAGATGTACAGCATATGTATAGGTAGTTGAAGTTGTTAATGAAATATTTCTTCACCCTACCCTATATTCACAAATAATGCCATTCCACAACAAACTGGGTATGTGTATTCACAATTAATTCCTATGGACATTTGTCCTGTTGGTTCAAACATATTTGCACGTACGTTGATGCATGTGCCCTGTTCACATATCCAAACCTGATGGCCTGTTGCCATCAATCAACCCTGCATGCTGTTGGATTGTATACTGTTGTTCAAAATATGCATGTGTTATGCTTGCTGTTCACTGTTTGGAATTCATGGGTGTTTGGTTAATGGGAATACTGATGCATGCTGTTACAACTAATTTTGAATGGTATTGTTTGTTACTAATCCAAAATGTCATAAAATATTGCTAAACATAGGACAACAGGGAAGGTGGGTTCCAGCGGACCCACCTCTCCAACCTCAGCTGGCGAGTGCACCTGGCACTAGTGCCCAGGCCGGAACCTCGTCCGGTGGCCCTGTGCCACCTTCGGGTGGAAGTGCTGCAGGGGATTGGGATCGTCCCCCCTCTGCAAGCGTGGCTGGAGGAGACCATCCACTCACCCTCCAAAGTGTCTGGTCTATGGTGCATAGCGAGATCAGGCATTCTGTGCTTGAACCCCTACACCAGCTTGAGGCATGGGTGGCGCAACTCACGGGTGTGCTTGCTGCCCGTCCTACACAGCCCCAGCACAGCCCCGGCCTGGGCAGTGAAGGCGCAGTGGCAACTGCCCATGGGTGGGGATCTCAGTTCCACTGTTGCCATCTGTGGGCTCATGGGCTCGCAATATCGAAACATCCATCCCCGTCAACTGTGTTCCCCCCCACATGTCATACTCCACCCCTGTATGCGTCTTGTTTGTCTTGTCTGTTAACCTCCCCTACCTACCTCCCCAAATATACCTACTTCCTGTACCTCACATTCCACTCTCACCTGAAAAAAAAAAATAAAAAAAGGGCACTTTGTTCCCGCAAAAAAAATTACGCCCCATACATAGCTGCCCATTTTGCAGACATGTCTGCTGGACATGTGAATTGGTAATTACAATTGGCTGTACAACATATTTTCTTGTCCTCACCCCTCTCTTAGGGGTGGAAGGTTTCAAATTTTACACCAAATTACACACATATGCACAGCTGTTGCTGATAAAGAAACGGGCAGCTATGGGCCTTTCCTACATCCTTCCTGCAAATCCTGAGCTTGTTTTCCTACTGTCATACCTTCTTTGTGCCCCCTTTTTCACCACTTTCCTATCTCCCCATTTTCTTTTCTTTCAAAGAAATTAGCACAGGTGTGCTCAAGAGTAAGCACTTTTAAGCAGTTGTAAGTGGGTGTGCACTTGTGAGCGCTTAGCTAAGCGTATGTGCGCGAAGCTAAGCGACAGTGCGCATGCGTGAGCACTGCGCAAACCAGCGCTAACCCGCTTACAACTGTTTAAAAGTGCCTTAGTCACTCTGAATAACAAGGCCTGTAGTCTGCTCAGCAGCAAAATAAAATTCCTCTGTCAGTCTCGAACCCAGGACCTTGAAAACACTAGTCGGCATGACTTACCACTAAGCCATGACTGATATACAAGAACTTTGTGCTGAAAGCAATATATCATGAAATAGTAGGACTGAATGTAAAGGGAATATAGGAAGGCTATCACACAAAGCTTTTCTTGTATCTTTACTGGCAATTCTTGTGGATTTGTATAACATTAGTGTGAGAAGAGAAACAGCCATGCTATTAGGTAGCTAGTAGGTAATAATGTGACAGTAGCATCTTGCAAACCACACACACTATTACAGCAGGATAAACACTGCCATATTTGAATAGGTAAGAGGCCAGACCTCACAACTGTGACTGATTTACAGGGATGTCCCTGATTTGAAAACAAATGTTAACTGTTCCCCGCTGACTCCCTGTGAAATGTAATAACAGTAGGCAGAAAGGTGTTTTATCCCACATAATGGTAACTGTCAATTACTTAAAGTATGCACTACTTGCATGTCAGAAATGGTGTAGTAATACATATACTCAAAATATCCCACAGTCACAACTGCAGAATATCTGAAATATATCATGGGTGTATCCCACTGATATGTACCATTCCCTGAGGCTGATAAAAGATACACCTGAGAGTATCTGAGGCCTGCAAGTGTCACAAACCCACAGGCATATCATTCCGTCTGCTGTCACACACTCTGTGAATAGCTGTAGAATAGCTTCCACAAGCACACCCGCATGTAGGAGTACAACACAGAAATATCAAAGGATGTAGCCAACTAATAAAATAAGGACAGTATAGCAGTTTGCAAGCACTGCATGTGCCCGCTATCCATAACTGTTAGTACAAAGTAAAAGGCCCCACTACTGCTCAGCAGCAAAATAAAATACCCTTGTAGGTGCCAAGCCCCACACCTTGGCCAGACCAGACTGCATGCAGTACCACCAAACCACACCAAACATATAAGGAATTGCTGCTGAAAGAAATATAGCAAACATTACAAGGAGTGAATGTAAATGGAAAATAGGAAAGCCATAGCAACACATTCCAGTAAAGACACCTAGCAGGCCTTCAAGGAGTGAATGTAAAGGCCAAATAGTGAACCCATAGCAACAAATTGCAAGAGCCACTGCTGTATACCAGTTAATCCACAAGTCCCACAGGAAGCACATACTCCCATTTAAACGGAATTAGTATTATTAGGTGTCAGTTAACATACACACTGAGAAGAATGAACTGGAGGAAGCAACAGTCAGGTTTCAGTACAACATGCATTTCAGTGCCTACAACACAGCCTTAGATATGAGAGACATACCAAACTTTACACTCACAGAACAGTGTCCACAGTATACCAGCATGGTCCCCACCTTGAAAATCTGAAAGGGCTACGCCTACCTAACCTAACAATCTATAGCACTGTCCTGAAATCACAGTGAGAACTGCAATTACCACATAGCAGGCTGCATGCAATTAGTAAATGCTGGCTAACAACTGGTGCAGAGGCCATCACATGTACATGTGCAGATACCTACAAAAGCAGCCTGTACTCCCAGTCCACACATGCAATACTTTCATTGCAACAACTGGAGGGAGAGATAGAGAGAGAGAGAGAGAGAGAGAGAGAGAGACAGAGACACAGAGACAGGCACCAAAAAAAAAAAATAAATAAAAACCATCAAGCTAACGAGCAGCAGGCCACCAAACAGCAAGCCATCACAAACAGCAGTGACAAACAAAGGTAATGTAAACTAATAATCTAATAGTCTACATACTGTGAACCCTCCATATGTGTTAGCAGTCTGTATCTATATATATATGAAGTTGTGCATAGGGCAGGAGACATACTGCAACTGTTAGTGAAGGCTGGACATACATATGTATTTGAAGGTTGCTATATGCACATATCAATGTAGGTTGTAGTGCAACGTACAATGTAGGTTGTACAGTAATGGATGTTTAGCAGTGTGTTAGTGTGTGTATTCGTATGTGTAAATAAAAAAATATATATATATATATATTATATGTATATGTATATGTATATTTATATATATATATATATATATATATATATATATATATATATAGATATATATATATATATATAATATGCATATATGTGTACATAGATAGAGAGGGATGTATAAATAGATAGACATATATAGATAGATAGATAGATAGAATATGTATATACATATATATGTAATAGACACATACATATATAGATATATATAGATACATACACATATACAGACAGATATGAATGTATATGAATATCTCTCTCTCTCTCTCCTCTCTCTCTCTCTCTCTGTCTCTCTCTCTATATATATATATATATATATATATATATATATATATATATATATATATATATATATATATATATATATATATATATATATATATATATATATATATATACTGAGAGAGGCACATGTGTGCAGATGTATTGCAACAGGTGCCTGGTGACAAAGGCATGGACTGAACACCGGTGTGGATACTGGAGTACCATACCCCATTTTAAAACACTTACACCACTAACCACCACATAGGTGGTTGCCTGCCTACTACTAGATGTGTCAGGAGGGAACATGGGAAACAAGTGTACAATAGCCTCCCCTTTGATATTCACAGTGGCACACTAGTCTTGTAATTCCTGTACATGGTACGTGTCAGCACAAATGGTGTGTCAGCTAGGGAAATGTAGGTCACTGTTCCCCTCTACACCTCACAATGTCCTACACGGTATGTACCTCCCATGACAACTACAGAAAGGGAGAAGGACACAGTCATACCTAACAAACAGTGATAATGCCCTCAAACACATTACCTATGCAGAGTGACTGACAAAACCACAGATAGAGTGCCTTTCATACTACCTACACAGAGGTTACCACTGCTGGATATACATAGTTAAGTCACACCCATAACAGTTGTCCAACAACCATGGTAACACCTCACAATATCCCCAGCCTAAATGACCTATGTCTGTCATCCTTGGCACTGCAGTAAAGAGCACATGGTAGAGGTACAGGTTCCTACCCACAAATAAGCCATACCCTGGAGTAAACCACCCAGCATTAAGAAGCAAGGCTCCTCATTAGTAGATGTCAGACATATCCCTGTAGAATGTTATGCAGATAGGTAATATGCCATATGAGCCACCCTGTGTAACTGTTTGACAGGAGCAAGTACAATCCCATTACATCTGTCCCAAGGAGCATGGTAGCATAACAGTATGCTGCTGTAGGCCTAGGGCCAATAGCATACTACCTACCTATGACACAATGCACACACACACATGTACTCATTGCAATACCAACTATGTGAGGTGGAATGAGTGTGCCACTGACTGTGTGCAAGGTCTGTAATGGTATGATTACACAGCATGACTTAGTGTCTGTCATGGTAGTGTGTGTCCTTGGTGTGAGGCCAGAGAAAGATATGTCAGGTATTGGGATAAAAACATACTACATTGCCATATGTTGTGCTGTGGTTCCCTGTATGTGACTGCGGTGTAGGTAGGGGTATGGCCACAAAGACTAGGGTGCATTACCATTGAAATTTTTACTGTGCATTGCATGCATTGCATGGGTTGACAATGTTCCCCATCCATTACCTTGATACAAACCCCCAGTGTGAGGTTGTGCATTGGACCTCAAACAGTGTGCCGACTGCTGGTGTATACTAGTTTGTTGTATGGAGTGTGCCAGGCACTGTCACACAGTTGTTGGCTGAGCACTGATATGTGGTCATTTACATGTGTATCCCCCAATAGACAGACAGATGCTATATATGGCAGTTCAGTGATATCACTACAGTAGAGTATTATGTGTGCCATATCACTTGCTCACATATTTTTCTTTTCCTTCCAGGGCGATGGTGCACCAGCGCAACCCCTCGTACTCTGCTGCAGAGGAAGAGGAGATACACCAGAGCCTGGTGCGGGATTTTGCCACACTCTTTTCCCGCAACAGCCAGAATCAGCAGGAGAGGGCTGCACTGTGGCAAGACCTTGTCCGTCGGGTAAATGACATAGGCATGCATAACTGGACATGATTTAATTAGAAATGTCTGTCAGCGTGCATCTGATATCCACAGGCAACAGCTTGCCACAGGTGGTGGGACGGCTATACACCCCCCCCCTCACCAGACTGGAGGAGCTCCTCCTAAGTGTTGTAGCTCCAGCCCAACAACAACATCCGCAGACATGTGTAATGATGGAGGCTGGAGCCACCCAGCATGTGGACATGGAGCGTGCAGGTAACATGCCATATCTATAGTTGACTGTTCTCTACACTGGTAGTTTATGCATGTGTGAGGTGTGTACTGTGTTTGTAGCTGTTATCCTGGTAATTATTGTGCAAGGGTGATATTCTCAATATCAGCAGTAGACCTGTGAAAGCCAACTGTTGTACTACTGAACTGTATCATACTCACAGTATCAATGGCACAGTTGTGCCCACTGACAATAAATGTCTTATTTGTGCAGGTCCCTCTGGTGTAACAGCAAGGCAGCCAATCCATGCTGGTGAGTGTGTAATAGCAATACTTTTAATACTAATGATAATAATAGTAATAATACCCTCAAACAGTATTGCTATGTGTTTGATTGCAGGTGTGTTTGTGTCTGTGTGTTTGTATCTCATGTACTGAGGAGTGTGCATGTGCCCATGTGTGCATGTGCCCATGAGTGCATGTGTCCATGTGTGCATGTGCCCATGTGTGCATGTGTGCATGTGTGCATGTGCCCATGTGCATGTGTGCATGTGCCCATGTGTGCATGTGTGCATGTGTGCATGTGCCCATGTATGCATGTGGCAATGTGTGCATGTGTGCATGTGCCCATGTGTGCATATGCCCATGTGCCCATGTGTGCATGTGCCCATGTGCCCATGTGTGCATGTGCCCATGTGTGCATGTGCCCATGTGTTCAAGTGCCCATGTATGCATGTGCCCATGTGTGCATGTGTGCATGTGCCTGTGTGCATCTGTGGTAACATTGTGTACACATTGTAAACTGTGTTTCCTGTCTTCCTCTCACAGGTTCTGTTGTTGCTCTGGTGGTGTGCAGCAGGGAACCTGAATCCACTGCTGGGGATAGTGATAATGATGATACATGTGTAATGGCACAGGGAGGTGTGACAGGGTCTGTTGTTGGTCAGCCAATCGACAGTACACAGCAGTCAACCCCATCAATGCGCACAGTCATCCTGCCAATACAGCCATTGTCACCAATGTCCTTAGGTGATGGACAGCATACAGTGGGAATTGACCAGGGTAATGTGGTATCAGTGGCACATGCATCCTCTCACAGCAGCCATGGCCAGAGTCCTGACATGGTACCACACAGGCAGATGTCCAGGGGTTCTCGTGGGAGCATCCGTGGTCATACTGCCCCTGTCTGACGTGCCCACAGAGATCTTTCAACCTCAGCTATGTAATGCAGGCACAGGCACATATGGAACGGTACACCAGACAGGGTCTGAGGGAGCTGAGAGCACATCACACTGCTATGAATGACACTATGCGTGACGTTGCAGCCGCCATCCATAATTTCTCCGAGGTCATTGACAGACGTTGGGGGGACACATTAGATCTGTTCCACAACTACATGTCCATGAGCCAGGGCAATGCAGGATGGTTGAGGCGTCGACGTGGACGTATGCCAGCAACATCAGCAGCTGGCAGTCGTCGCGGATGACAACAAACCAGCAGCCGCTCCCATAGTGCCAGTACCAGCCCCAGCCCCAGCCCCAGCAATGCTGGGTCTGTGCTGTCATCAGACCGCCCTAGGAGACCACGTGCACATGGCTCTGGACAGTCCCAGCAGGGACATGTCTCTATTCATCAACCAACTGCTTCTGATGACAATATCCAGTCCGGCTTAGTACCTGATACTGTCTGTAGCACCCCTGCCAGGCACAGGTACCGTGTCCATGGCCAGAGACAGTGATCTGTATGACCTGGCAGGTACAGTCTGTGGCTGTCCACAAACACCCGTATATGGCAGCCATGAGGTGGAACTGTGTGCATGCATACACAAATGCATAATGCTAACACCTAGGGCTAACACATGCACACACACACCACATCAAAACTGCCCCATCTTGTACTGTTGTTCCTCACTAACACACACACACATACATGTTGATTGGTTGTATCAGTGGCAGACTCAGTCATACCAAGTACACACCCTGTGCATATGATGAAACTGTGCCACCTCCTGCAATCTGTAACATTGATGCAGGAACAGGTTAACATGGTGCTGATGCACAGGGTGACTACATAGAAGTGTAGTAATATTATCATGTTGTCAAGAGTATAGTGTAATGATATCATTGTGGGTATATCCCAGCATGCCTGATGCATTAACAGTATGATTGTCATTGTATTGTTTTGTACACCACTATTAATTACCATAGTGTAATGTCTGCACATCTTTGCATTCTGGTGGTAAGGCTGAAAACAGAAGGCCAACTACATAGGTAGCAGAGGGGATAAGAAAATGGAAGTAATGATACTCAATGCCGGACATGTAAACCGCAAGATGCATGCAGTCCAAACTCTACTCTGCATGGAGAATGTTTATATCTGTGCAGTAATACACAACAGGTTCAAGACTCCCAAGAGCACCCTAGCACTACCAGGTTACACCTCATACCATGCGTGACAGCCCCAAAACATGGAACTAACTATGACAGGAGGGTGAGTCTCATTAAATGTCAAGGATACTGTGGTGGCAGGACAGGTAGCTTACATCTTTCTAAGTTGGGAACTGCTGATTGAGGGCTCAGTGTCTGTGATTGGGCTTCAGGTCAGTTATTTTACATTAAGAAGGTTCATGGTCTGCACTCTTGTGGGAGGAGAGGCTGGACTTTGCCCGTCTGAGCTGGGAATTTCTGGCTAAAGCCTTATAGTGCCTGCATATTTGAACTGTTTCTTACTGAAATTGGTGCACCTTGTTTGCTGTAGCATAGACTAGATCCAGGCCTGCTGAATGTAGCTTTGTTTGTATGCTTGTTTGCTTGTTATTTCCCTGAAATGCTAATTCCACCTAAAACACAGCTTTTCAGTGCTTCTGTGGATCCTTAGTGACATCTGCATTGCTTACTGTACTTATTTCCTTGTTTCACTAGAAAGAAAGTTACTGTTTGTCATTTTTGCATTTAAGTTACCTGTAACACATTGCATTTGAGTTACCTGGCACTTGCTCACTAAAGCATTTATATACACCAGCACTAACAAATTAAAAGCACTACATCCTCACAAACTCCCCTTGAGTACCTTGTTCCCCATTGGCCCTTTTTGTTGTCAATTATAAAGGAATTCCCAATACTATTCTAGCATGTCCAAAGGTCAGTTGTCAATCTCCTCTCCATTCCAGCTGGTGAATCTGGGAATCTTGAGGCAATGTTACAACTGCCTCATGTACACAGACAACCCTTCCCTCCCCCCAACAAATTCCAACACATGTGAGAGATGCAACCATATAGCCAAACTGGAGACTAAGCTCTCTCAACTCAGTACTGGCGAAACCTGTCAGGAGGAGAAGGAAACCACAGTCACTACAATTCCAGTCTCACATAGACCTACCACGACAGCAAACCAAACACATAAACACACAAAAACATACTCGGAGGCTCTAAATAAAATTCTGACTAAGCAGCAGAGACCTCCAAAGCAGACACCCAAGCAACCACTACCCCAGAACAGAACACATGCAACACATAGCTCACAAAGCCAGTGTGCCAAACAGTCACAGCCCTTAAGGCTAAACAACACACCTGATACACTTGTAATAGGTGACTCTATCGTCAGGCACACTGACGTCCTGTTCACCAGGCTGAACAAGGAGAAGGTCATGGTGAGATGCCTGTCGGGCACTATGATCCGCCACATAACACAAGCACACAGGTCACTCCAAGGCAAGTACAAATATGACTCAGTCATTGTCCATGCCAGTGTGAATGACCTGAGACGTACCTCCCTGGGCTACATGATAAGAGACATAAAGGAGCTCTCTGAGCATGTGGCCCAGGCTGGTATGACCCTGACCTTGAGTAGCATCTTACCCTCACCAAGAATGATGCCACAATATGAAGACAAGATGATCAATTTCAACAATTGGCTTAAGTTTCAGTATCATTCAAAGGGGATCCAATGCCTGTCAGCCTGGGATTACATGCTCAACAAGCCACAATGCTTTGCTAGGGACAGCTTGCACCTGTCACCCCTGGGCTTTTGGATATTGGCAAAGGCTCTTGCTACCCCCATAGTGCATTTTTTAGGCAAGGCTCAAAAGACAAAACCACCTCCATAGGTATCACAAGGGATAAGAAACTAATAGTAATGCTACTCAACGCCAGCAGTGTAAACCTCAAGATGCATGCACTGGAAACTGTCCTTAGCATGGAGAACATCAATATCTGTGCAGTAACAGAATCCTGGTTCAAGGCTCCCGAGAGAACCCCAGCACTGCCAGGTTATACCTCATACCATGCTTGTTGGCCCCAAAACTTGCACCGAACCAGAACAGGAGGGGGAGTATCAATATTCGTCAAAGATACACACACTTCCAGGTTAGTGGCACAGCACGAAGCATCAGAGGCTATCCATGTGCAACTAACAGTGGCTAAAACTGCCTTCCAGTTTATAGCCTGCCACACACCACCCGCCCAAACCCAGGAACCCCACTTGGCCTTCCTGAGAGAACACTGGAAATATGAAGGTCTCTCCAAACACCATTATATTGGTGGACGTCAACTACCCAAACATAGACTGGGAGCATTACTCTAGCTCCAACACCCTAGCTCAAAGGTTCCTAGCATTTATACACTCAGATGCTATGGAACAACTTGTTACCACTCCCACAAGAGGGGGAAACATACAGGACCTGATCATCACCAACATGGGGACTCTATGCTCCAGACCAGAAGTGTACCCCTCACTGGTAAGATCAGACCATAAACTAATCTCACTGGATATTCACATCCCGACCCCACCCCCCCGCCCACAAAACCACAGTGTAAAACCTCTCTACAGCAAATTCCACACCCCTCAAAACCGAGGTGGAATCCTTCAAAGCCCCCAGGCCTGTGGAAAATACGGCCCAGACCACAGAATCCTTTATAAACACATTCTATGAACACCTTCAGGAATGCATGGATCATGCAGACCCAAATAAAAATAAGACCCATTCCTCCAAAGGTAGACGTCCTGTCTGGTGGACCCCAGCCATAAACAAACTATACAATAGAAGGAGGAAGCTACTACATGATAGAGAAAAATTCCCAAAAAGGGGAGGCATCTCTGTTCAGTGTTAGCAAAATACTACGGGCACTCATAAAATCGTCTAAGGCCAGCTTCAAGAGAAGAAATGCACAGGACACTAAGGATAATCACAAGGCTTTCTTTAGTTATGCTAGGAACCTGGGTGGGAATTCCCAGATATGCTCAGAATTAGTCCAAAATGACAAAAAACTCCACCGAATACACAGACATTGCCAACATCCTAGCTGACAGGTTCAGCGCAAACTCCGCCCCCTCCCCACCAGAAGGGCAAATATCTATCCCAGCAGTGTGCTGCCCCCCTGACATCTCAGATGCTCAGGTAAGAGCTGCCCTCTCCAAAGCAAATAACACAGCATCAATGGGACCAGACAGTGTCCTGGGCTGCGTCCTACATGAACTCCAAGATGAGCTAAACCCAAACATAAAACTACTGTTCAATCTCAGCCTTACCACAGGATACGTACCCAAAGAGTGGCGTACAGCAACAGTGGTCCCTCTACACAAAGATGGTGTCTCAACGGATCCTGTAAACTATCGCCCCATATGCCTGACTAACTTGGTTTGCAAAGCTATGGAAAGGATCGTCATGGACCTCATACATAAAGATATTGGGGACCTACAGACACTGGATCCTACCCAGTTTGGCTTTAAGGGCAGATCCTGCCTCTTAAACCTGGTTGATTTCTTTGAAACAGTCACCAAGGCCATTGACAAGGGGAAGGTGGTCCACACAGCCTACCTAGACCTCGCAAAAGCCTTTGATACAATACCCCACTCGGGCATTATAGATAAGCTCACCAGCTTAAATATAAACCCCTATGTCACTAGATAGGTTGCAAACTGGCTCAAGGACAGAACCCACATGGTTAGAATTGCTGGAGCCATGTCAGACTCCAAACCAGTTACAAGTGGCATCCCACAAGGCTCAGTCCTGGGACCTCTCCTGTTCGGTATATATTTCTTGGAGGTACAGGCCAACACGGAAGGACTGTGGCTGACCAAGTTTGCAGATGACTGTAAACTGGGCTCTATAATTGACTCTCCAGCCGACACAACCATCCTCCAAAAGGGCCTCATAGAAACAGACAACTGGTGCCAGAGCCATGACCTCAAGCTAAATGCCACAAAGTGTATAGTCATCCCCTCTGGCAAAAACAAAGTGGCCACAAAAGACCACATAGGTGGTAATCCATTAAGTACGGAAGAAGTAATTAGGGACATGGGGACCGAAGTTGATAGCAAGCTCTCATTTGACAACCACATGGCCAAAGTGGTTAGAAAAACATTTTATATAGCCCACCTAATCACAGCGGGATTCACATCTAGATCAGGGGAGGTCATCGTGCCTCTTTACTCATCCCTCATCAGGACCATAATTGAGTACAATGCCCCTTTTGGGATGTACCTTACCAGACACCTGCAGCAACTGGAAAGACCACAAAAGTACCTCACCAAGAGGATCAAAGGGCTCAAATAGATGCCATATGCTGCCCGGTTAACATAACTCCATACACAGTGGCATACCGCCTGCTCAGAGGTGATCTGTGCCAGACGTATAATGCCATGTCCAACCCGGAAGTAATGGATATGCTGCACCTCAGAAAATCCAAATCTCATCAAGCTACGCGCTCGAGAGACTTGAACCTCAGCACATCAATAGGACATGCTGGAGGGACAGATTCATAACCCAGAGGCTCCCTTCACTCTGGAATAAAATCCCAGTCCAGGTTAGGCAGAGTCCCTCACTGACTCTCTTCAAGAGGAATCATGATGAGTGGATGGGGGATCGTAGGTGTACCCTGGGTATCACTTCTGTGTCAATGTTAGACAGAGGCACAGTATACTAACCTCAGAAAAGGGCATAGCAACATTAATTTAAAATGGGTGGCGAAAGCCAAACACACTCTGGCTTGGCTTATAAATGCCCTAGAGCAGATAGCCTAATATGAACCTATGAACCTATGAACCGATACCCACACCCCCAGGTTGTTGCCACAGTGTGATGCATCACAGTCTATCCACGTGCAACTAACAGTGGGTTAAACTGACTTCCAGTTCATAGCCTGCTACAGACCACCCTCCTAAACCCAGGTAACCCACTTGGCCTACTTAAGAATACAGGAATATCTGCAGGTGTCTCCAAACAACAATATATTGGGCAGCTTCATTTACCCACACATAGACTGGGAACATTACTGTAGCTCCAACACCCTAGGTGAAAGGTTCCTAGAATCCATACACTCAAATGCTATGGAACAACTTGTTACCACTCCCACAAGAGGGGAAAACATGCTGCACCTGATCATCCCCAACATGTGGACTATATGCTCCAGACCAGAAGTGTATCCCTCGCTGGTAAGATGACACCATAGACTACTCTCACTGTATATTCACATACCAACCGCAGCCCCTGCACAGAAAACCACAGTCAAAAAGTCGTGTAATGCAAATTCCATGTATTCACATGAGGCAGGCTTCACACATGGGAACTATTTAAGGTCACAGGTACATATGTTTATGTGGCACACACATACCTCATGTGTGCATTGACATTACTGATATAATCTATATCATACAATATAACACACATGGCATTTGTAGGATTCAAACCCCTACCTAACTATGTTATGACACTTGAGAAAGACGCATTAGCGGAGCACGCTATTCATATTGCTGGGTATCTGTTCTTCTCCTGCAGTATTTATAGGGTGCTGACATCATTATTTATAAAGAGGTATGTACATCTATTACTATCTGTCAGTTAGGGGGATAGCATATATATGCATTAACAGCCACCTACTTCAGGGTCATATATGCACATCAGCACTGCCAGGTTATGTTTTATACCATGCTTCATGACCACAGGAACTGTAACACACAACACAACCAGTTCAGGCCACCCCTCCCATATCCAGGAACCACACTATGCTTCCCTGGGAACAGTGTAGGATATGAAGGTGTTCACATACACCATTACAGTGGTTAACATCAGGTACAGGTATATTGAGTGGGGGAACTACTCAGGCCTCAACAACATCACCCTACAGCCACTACAATTTGTGAATCCATGTGCTATGGCAGGACCAATCACCACAGCCACAAGGGGGAATACATATTGGACCTGACCATCTGCAACATGGGGACTCTATGTTCCACACCAGAGGTAGACCACCATTGTTAATATCTGACCATAACCAACTTTCCCTGGACATCCATATCCCATCCCCACCCCCAGGCAAGGAAGTCACTGCAAACAAAGTATTTATCAAAAGCAGACTTTGCACTTGTGAAGACTGGGGTGGAAGACTTCAAAGGACCCATACTGGGGGATTATACAGGACACTCTGCATAATCCTTGACAATTGCATTCTATGAGCATCTGGAAGGTTTGCATTGATCATGCTATCCCAAATAAACCCAAGACTCCTCCACAACAGGTGTCCTGTCTGGTATACACCAGTCATATATAAGCTGTACAACAGAAGGAAGGAGCTAATACATTACAGAGCAATATCCCACAGAGGGAGGACGTCTCTGAACAGTATTGGCACGACATTTCAATCCCTCAAAATCATCACATCAAAGTGTTGACAGTGAAATTGTCCAGACACTGCAGATAAGGATCCCCTCAGTCTGTAATTGACACCCAATTAGTGTTATAAGTCCTCGCCAACCCTCTTCCAGCAAACACCAGCCACATGGATGTGACATTGCAAATTCAACCCCTGGGATCTCCACTGTGTCCCTGCTTGACAGAGGCACAGCACACTAGCCTTAAACGGTGCCTTCTGTGACCTACTTTACAGAGGCACAGTAGCCTACTGTACTGGGGAGGCAGACACCAAACACACTCTGGCTAAGCTTGTATTCCCTAGGGCAAACAGCCTAGTCTTGACCTCTGCACCCATATGTTTAATTTTCAGATGCACAATATTTGTTGCTGATAAACTGTTCGCAGGTCTTTATTGCCATAGCTTTCCCTGTTTCTATGAACAACTTGTGTATCTGTGAAAGATTTTTGAATATGAGAGGGATCCACTATTTAACTTATGTCTCTGTTGTCATTTAACTGTGTGCACTGGGCAGATTGCTGTATTGTGGGAGGTTCCTGGATTAACACATACAAATGCCAGATATGTGTGGCCAGCTGCTAAACTGAGACATGGCCTAAGTGTGTGAGCATGCCCAGTTCAGGCTTTCCATGGCTTGTTGCCTGACATATGTCTCATTTATCAAGTGTGTGAGCATGCCCAGTGTGAGCTTTCCATATGTTGAAATCTGCAGTCCACCACATTTGTGGTTGTGTGTGAACTTCAACAATATTTCACATTTATAGTTTTGTGTTGGAAGTCATGTTGTGTACTTACTGTCCAACTGCTTTGTGTCTGAATCCAACAGGGATTATACTGTGCCTGCAGGGTTTCCATGGGATAGTTTGCATACAGTTGTCAACATCCTTTCATACTGACCAAACACTGTAATATCGTATAGTGTACTGGTTCAGTACTTTCACTGTGGTGGACAGTATCCTGAGTTTCAGTCCTATCACTGCTTTAAATATTCATAGTGAGCACGCCAGACTGGTTAAGGGCCAGTTATGCACATTTGACCATGTTGCATTTTGCTCAGATATGGACTACTTAAACCAGGCTTGTCCAACATTGGTAGTGTATTCCGCAACTTGGGTGGACATTGACTAACACTAGCTATGTGCCCTAGGCCATTTCTAATGCTAGTCAGAGAGTGCGTTTGTCCTTCAACACACATTGTAACTGGAGTTTGCCATGACATATTTCAAGGTTAGTATACTGTGCCTCTGTCTACCCATGACATAACAGTGATACCCAGGGTAAACCTACCATCTCCCATCCACTCATCAAGATTCCTCTTGAGGAGAGTCGATGAGGGGCTCTCTGGCTAACCTGTACTGGGAGTTTACTCAAGAGTGGAGAGAGCTTCTGGGTTATGGATCAATCACTACATCATGTCCTATTTATGTCCGTGCTGGGGTTCAGATCTCTCATGTGCATAGCTCACTGGCATTCAGATTTTACAAGGTGCAGCATGTTCATTGATTCCAGCTTGGACATGGCTTTATACATCAGGCACAGATTGCTTCTGGGCAGGCAGTATGGCATTGTGTGGAGCTGCATTTTGTTTAATCAGGCAACACAATGCATCTGTTCGAGCTCTTTGATCCTCCTGGTGAGGTACTTTTGGGGTCTTTCCAGTTGCTGGAGGTGTCTGCTGAGGTACATCCCACAGGGGCCATTGTACTCAATTGTGAGGCTGATGAAGGATGACTGAAGAGGCACGATGACCTCCCCTGATCTAGATGTGACTACCTTCACGATTAGGTGGGTATATGGTATGTTTCTATAACCACTACAGCCACATGGTTGTCAAATGCAAGATATCTATCTACTTGTGTCCCCAGGTCTCTTATTACTTCTAAAGTACTTAATGGGTTGACACCTATGTGGTAACTGGTGGGCACTTACTGTTTATCCACAGGGGATGACTATACACTTTTCTGCATTTAGCTTGATGACATGGCTCTGGCACCAGTTGTCTGTTTCTATGTGGCCCTTTTGTAGGATGCTTGTGTCAGCTGGAGGGTCAGATATGGTGCCCAGTTTGTAGTCATCTGCAAACTTGTTCAGACACAGTCCTTCCATGTTGGCCTGTACCTATGGGAAATATATACCAAACAAGGGAGGTCCCAGGACCGAGCCTTGTGGGATGCCAATTGTAGTTGGTTTGTAGTCTGACATGGCTGCAGCATTTCTGACCATGTCAGTTCTGTCCTTGAGCTGGTTTGCAACCCATCTACTGACATAGGGGTTTATATTTAAGCTGGTGAGCTTATCTATAATGAACACATGGGGTATTGTATGGAAGGCTTTAGCAAGGTCCAGATAGGCTGTGTGGACCACATTCCCCTCATCATTGGCCTTGATGACTGTTTCAAATGAGTCAATCATGTTTAAGGGGCAGGATCTGCCCTTAAGAAAGCCACACTGGGTAGGGTCCAGTGTCTGTAGGTCCCCAATATCTTTATTTCTGAGGTCCATGATGATCCTTTCCATAGCTTTGCAGACCAAGCTTGTCAGGATTCTGGGGTGATAGTTTGCAGTATCCATTCAGGCACCACCTTTGTGGAGAGGGACCACTGTTGCTGTACACTGCTCTTTGGGTACATATCCTGTGGTAATGCTGAAACTGAGCAGTAGTGTTATTTGGCATTCCATTCTTCTTGGAGTTCATGTTGGACGCAGCCCAGGACACCATCTCATACCATTGATGCTGTGTGTTTTGCTTTGAAGATGCTGGCTGTTACCTCAGCATCTGCAATGTCAGGGGGCCAGCACTCTGCTGGGATAGATATTTGGCATTTTGGTGGGGGGGGGGAGTTTGCACTGAGCCTGTCAGGTTGGATGTTGGCAATGTGTGTGGGTTTGGTGTATTGTTTGTAATATTTGAGTAATTCAGAGCATATCTGTGAATTCCCACCAAGGTTTCTACCATCAGTTAAGAAAGCCTTGTGATTATCCTTAGTGTCCTGTACAATTTGTATCTTCATACATTCATAGGTTCATACTAGGCTATCTGCCCTAGGGCATTTATAAGCCTAGCCAGTGTGTGTGTGGCTTTCGCCACCCCTTGCTATGTGAATATTATGCCCATTTAGGGTTTACTTTACTGTGCCTCTGTCTAGACGTGACACAGTGATGACCCCCAGTGTAAATCTACGATCTACCATCCACTCATCAAGATTCCTCTTGAAGAGAGTCAGTGAGGGGCTCTGCCTAACATGGACTGGGATTTTGTTCCAGAGTGTAGGGAGCCTCTGGGTTATGAATCTGTCCCTCCAGCACATCCTATTTATTTATGTGTTGAGGTTGAAATCTCTCGCTCTCGCGGCTCTGATGGATTTGGATTTTCTGAGGTGGAGCATGTCCATTAATTCTGGATTGGACATGGCCTTGTATATCGGGCATACATCGCCTCTGAGTAGGCAGTATGTGACTGCATACAGCTGGGGTGTCTTCAGCCAGGCAGCATATGACAGATGTTTGTGACCCTTTATCCTCTTGGTGATGTACTTCTGAGGTCTTTCTAACTGCTGCAGGTGTCAGGTAAGGTACATCCCAAATGGGGCATTGTACTCAAATATGGGCCTGATAAGAGAAGAGTATAGGGGCACAATGACCTCTCTTGATGTAGATGTGAATCCTTCCATGATAAGGTGGCCAGTATAGAAGGTCTTCCTAGCCACCTTGGCAATGTGAGTGTCACATGAGAGGTTACTGTCCACTTGTGTCCCTAGGTCCCTGATTACTTCTTCCATACGTAATGGATTACCACCTATGTGGTAATTTGTGCATACCTTGTTTGGTATTTGAAGAGACATTCATACTCTCCAGTGTCTTCAGGAAGGCTGAGTGGGGTTCCTGGTTTTGAGAGGGTGGTTTGTAGCATGCTACAAACTGTACAGCAGTTTTGCCTATGGTTAGTTGCACATGGATGGTCTCCGATGCTTTGTGCATTGTCAGTAACCTGGAGGTGTGGGTATCTTTGATGAATATGGATACTCCCCCTCCTTTTGTGGTTTGGTCCAGGTTTTGGGGCCGAAATGCATGATATGAGGTATAACCTGGTAGTGCTGGGGTGCTGTCAGGAGCACTGATGCAGGTTTTCGTCACTGCACAGACATCGATGTTCTCCATACTGGGGAGGGCCTCGAGAGCGTGCATCTTGAGGTTTAGACTTCTGGCGTTGAGCAGCATTACCCTTATGTTTTTTCCACTTATGTTTTCTAGGGAGGTGGGTTTGTCTTTTCAGCCTTGCCTACAAAAGGCACTATGGAGGTGACAAAAGCCTTAGCCAGTATCCAGACGCCCAGGGGTGACAGGTGCAAGCCATCCCTGGCAAAGTAGCATGGCTTGTCAAGCATGTCATCCCAAGCAGACAGACATTGGATCCCCATGGAGTGACACCAGAGATTGAGCCAATTGTTAAAGCTGATCATTCTGTGTTTGTACTGTGGCATCATTCTTGGTGAGGGTAGGATGCTGCTCAGGGTCAGGGTCATACCGGCCTGGGCTACATATTCGGAGAGCTCCTCTATGTCTCTTTTCATGTAGTCCAGGGAGGTACGTCTCAGGTCATTCACACCACCATGGACAATGACTGAGTCATATTTGTACTTGCTTTGGAGTGACCTGCGTGCTTGTGTTATGTGGCAGATTGTAGCGGCCTACAGGCGGCTTACTGTAACCTTTTCCTTGTTCAGTCTGGTGAGCGGGACATCAGTGTGTCTGACTATGGAGTCACCTATTACAAGTGTATCAGGCATGTTGTTTGTCCTTAAGGGCTGTGACTGTTTGGCACATTGACTTTGTGTACTATGTGTTGCATGTGCTATGTTTTGAGGTAGTGGTTGCTTGGGTGTCTGCTTTGGAGGCCTCTGTTGATTTGGTGGATTTTTAATTAGAGCCTCTGGGAATGTTTTTGTGTGTTTGTCTTTGGTTTGCAGTTGTGATATTTCTATGTGAGACTGGGTTTGTGGTGTGTGTGGTTACCTTCTCCTCCTGACTAGTTTTGACAGTACTGAGTTGAGAGAGCTCGGCCTCCAGTTTGGATAAATGGTTGCATCTCTCACATAAATTTGTATTTCTTGAGGGGAGGAGGGGGTTGTCTGTGTACACATGGGGCAGGTGTAACATTGCCTCAAGATTCACAGATTCAACATGTTGTAGCTGGCCTTAGTGGCTTTTATGTGTGGCCATATTTTATTGCCATAATACTGATCAGAGATTACTTCCCTTTTTGGGATTTGCTCTATCATGTAGTAGCTTCCTCCTTCTCTTGCATGGTTTGGTAATGGCTGGGGTCCACCAGGCCAGATGCCTGCGTGTATGGAATTGGGTCTTGGTTTTATTTGGGATTGCATAATCCATGCATTCCTGAAAGTGTTCATAGAATGCATTTATAAAGGGTTCTGAGATGTGGCCCATATTTTCCACAGACACAGGGCCTTTAATGGATTCCACATCAGTTTGGAGGAGTGCAACATTTGCTTTACACATGTTTTTCACTGTGGTTTTCTGCCCAGGGACTGGGGTCAGGATGTGAATATCCAGTGTGATTACTCTATGGTCTGATCTTACCAGTGAGGGATACACTTCTCATCTGACCATAGAGTACCCATGTTGCTGATTATCACATCCAGTATGCTTACCCCTCTTGTGGGAGTGGTAAGTTGTTCCTGAGCATTTTGGTTTATGAATTCTAGGAACCTTTGGCCTAGGGTGTTGGAGCTAGAATAATGCTCCCAGTCTATGTTTGAGTATTTTCAGTCACCCAATATAATGTTGTTTGGAGAGCTTGATATTTTCATGTGTTCCGACGTAGGTCAAGTGCAGTTCCTGGCATTAGGAGGGTAGTCTGTAGCAGGCTACAAACTGGGAGGCAGTTTTAGCCACTGTTACTTAACCGTGGATAGTCCATGCTGCTTCTTGTTGTGGTAACAACATGGGGTTGTGGTTATCCTTGACAATTATTGCTAGTCATCTTCCTTTTGTAGTTTGTTCCATGTTTTGGGACTGTAAAGCATGGTATGAGGTGTAACCTGGTAGTGTTAGGGTGCTCTTGTGAGACTTGACACAGTTTTCTGTTACGGAACAGATATCAACATTCTCCATGCTGAGGGGAGTTTAGACTGCATGCATCTTGCAGTTTAGACTTCTGGCATTGGGTAGCATTATGTCTAGGTTCTTATCCCTTGTGATACCTATGGAGGTGGGTTTGTGTTTTGAGCCTTACCTATTCAAGGCATGGTGGGGGTGACAACAGCCATTGCCAGTTTCCAAAAGGCCAGGAGTGATAGGTGCACACCATCCCTAGCAGGTGGAGCATCGTGTCTTGCTCAGCATGTCATCCCAGGCTGGCACGCATTGGATCCCCTTTGACTAACAGCCATACTTAAGCCAATTATTGTAATTGATCATCTCATCTTCATATTGTGGCATCATGCTTGGTGAGGGTAGGATGTTAGTCAGGGTCATCAAGTTTGCATATACTACATGGTGTTACATTGCTTAAAACATGGCAATCATGCCTCAGGTGGTAGTGCTGCAGGGCTGTCTATGTTGGATGCACATACTACACTCCCTGTACATGTTTGAAAGCAGGTTGTGTCAACTTAGGCCTCCCTTTTACTATATGTGCGAGTCAGAGAGAGGTATGATTTCCAGGGTTCCTACTGAGCCAGTGCATGTGCTATGTGTTGCCGCTTTGCCAAGGCCAAGGCATACTAGGCACGCCTCCTTTGGCCTACTGGGGCAGGCTCAGGTTGTTCCTCCTCTGAGTCACGCTCTGCCTGTGATTGGCTTAGCAATGGTGGGGGGCTGTTTGGCCCAGCCCTATGCTGGTACTGCTTCAGCTGTTTTCGCAGAATCATATTATGTAGCATAGCACATACCATGACAATTTGGGTACATGTAGTTGGTGAGTACTGCAAGGCTCCACCAGATGTGTCCAGGCACCGGAACCGTGACTTGAGCAGCCCAACCACACGCTCGATTACATTTTGTGTTTGTGCGTGTGCCTCATTATGGCGTTCTTGTTCAGGTATGTGTGTGCATTTCTGATGGGTGTCATGAGCCATGGCTCCAGTGCATAGCCAGCATCCCCCACTAAGTACCCATGTGGGATGTCCCCATTGGCAAATGTCTGGTACAGCTGCGTCAAATGTCAGATATGGGAATCATGGTAGCTTCCAGGGCAGCCAGCACACACATTCATTATTATGACCTGGGCATCACACACGACCTGGCAGTTGATGGAGGGGAAGCCCTTGCTGTTAATGTAGGCCCTACCCCGCTCACCAGCTGGTGCTTTGATGCATATATGCGTGCAGTCTATTGCACCCACTACCTCAGGGTATTCAGCTATTTGCTGGAAGAGACGCATATTGCTGGCCAATACCTCACGGGAAATGGGGAAATATACATGATCACCAACATGTGCTGACATGGCATCCAGGAACTGGTGCAGTACCCTGGATGCTGATGCCTGTGATATCCCCATCATATCACCAGATGGTCTCTGGAAGGTACCTGTTGCTAGTATTCTTAGGCCAACACATACCTTGGTTTCCACTGGGATGGGTTCCTCTCTGTTGGTTCTGTGTGTGAGGCATGGCCTGCACAGCTCAAAAATTTGCTGTAGGAGGTCTCTTTCCACTCTATAGCGCTCCACTATCTCCAGCTCATGTAACCCCTGGTAGGTGACCCTGGGCCTGTACACTCTTCTCCGTCTCCTCACTGTGGGTTGTCCAGTAGCATTTGCATAGTCACCACCCTCAGCAAGTTGCATATGTCTCCTTATAACAGCTATGGCAGCCCCTAGCATTTTTGGTCTGAGTGAAGCTTTTTCAGTTTTCACTTCCAATAGCTTACTCCTCTGTTGCAGTGTCTCTTGAGAGAAACATTCTGCACTGTTATTTGCAGAGTTTTAAGTGCTGGACTGGGCTACTGTTCTGCCTGTGTAATTGCCTGCTTCTGATTGTTTTCACCAGCTAGCTCTGCCAGTAATCCCTGCTAGCTTCTTACTATTTCTCATGCTTCCTTTTTCCCTTCTGTTTCCTCAGGGGGGAACGACGCACATACCAGCGAAAACACGCTCACAGCAGCTAACACGCATGCACACATGCTTAGAAGGACTAGAATCTGCTTATTCGGGTTAAAACACATGCACGCCCATGCAAACAAGCTTACAGGTGTTTAAACAGGCTCCTACATGCGTATTCTGCCTTAAACACACGCACTCACGCTTACACTCGTGCACTCTCTCTTACTCGTGCCTACCAGCGCGCACACGCATGTATGCACGCCCTGCAAGAAACTTTGGTGTTATCCATAGTGTACACCTTCCATTTCTTGGCTTTCCCATGCCTACTTGTTCACACTCCTCTTTCCATGATGTGTGACTGTCATCTTTCACATGCCACTGTGCTCCAACGAGCTGCATTTCTTTCATACATTCCCCCCTGTGATGTCACCTATCTCCTACTCTGTTACTCCCCCTTATCCTACTCCTACACTGCACGGAATGTGCTCATTTCCTATGTGACAGCACGATTCACTATCCTACCACTCATTTACATGGGATTGCCTACTAATGCTTAGTTACATGTCTTACACTCAGCTTCCCCCCCTTAGCAACCCCTACTCGATGACCTTGTTGTTTTCAGCCTGCTATTCCCTTACAATGTAAATTCATGCTTTGCAGAAAACCCACGTTTGTGGGTTTAATTTTTTTATTTTCCTGTTTTTTTATAGAACAGCCCGTTTGCGCGGCGCTGCACTACGTTTAAACATCGGCGATCGCCAAAAAAAAAAAAAACATTTTTATTTTATTTTTGCATCAGGGTACGTTGCCAGTGGCCACATATTTGGCCATTGGCATGCTGCCCTGGACATTTGCAACCTTTATTTGGAGCTGACAAGGCTCCATTCTGTTATTTGCAGAACGGTACTCAGTTATCAACTGAGTACATTTCTGCAGATAACACGGCTCTTACACAGGCAGGTTTCTGCTTCCTGGATCATGAAATTACCTCATTAGCATGCCTTTCGGCTGCAAGTGAGGTAATTAGCATATCCACTCCCTGTCCGTGTAAGAGCCATTTTAGGTGCTCTCTTACACGCACATACAGGCTGTTCCTGGATCGCGATGGCTGCATGGAGTCTTACACTACTCTTAGACTCCGTGCAAGCCATCGTGAATCCTGCCCAATGTTTTTTAATATATTTCTGGGTTATATTTTAAATGTGTCAGTACATCTTTAAATGTGCAAATGTGTGGTTGGTTAGTTTGAATTTAATTGAGTATAAAAGGAAATGACCTCATTTGATCAGTTAGATCTGATGAAGCAAATTTATTTGTGAAAGCGCTTAGCATTTGTACAATAAACTCGGTGGATTTTATACAAATTGTGACTCCTGCTCTTCACCTTGCTTGTTTGTTCACAATTTTACTTGCTCTGGTGACTCTTGTGTTGTTTGGATATATATATATATATATATATATATATATATATATATATATATATATATATAAATCTGTACATATGCATGCATATACATCTAGATAATTAATTACTTTGATCATACTGTTGAATGACAATGCTGTCTGCTATGTTTGTGATAACATCAGAGTTAGGTATAACTGCCATGGCTTAGTGGTAAATCACATTGGTTGTGGTGTGTAGGGTCCTGGTATCAAGCTTGGCCGAGGCGGTTTATTGTGTCGCTGGGCAGAACAAGGGCCGTTGGACAAAGGGTGAGTACAACACGTTTCAGCAGCGGTTTTCTATTTCTCCATGTTTAACCACCATTTCCCATCATGAAAACACCTTCTGCATTCTTACTGTGATACGTCACCCCAGTTCACATTTCAATGGTATTATATCATTATACAGCATAAAATTAACAAGATATGCTCGTATACGGATTACGCGTCATACATGGTGTGTGCTGCAGTTGAACCGGCAACATCATCTCGATAGGCAGATGCTCTAGCCACTACACTATTGCTGTGCTGCTTCATTTGCATGTATACCCATGGTTCATAGTTACCAGAACAAACACAGTAAAGTATCACTAACACAGCAGTCATCCATTCTCCGGTCGGAAATAAACCACACCACTACACATGTGCCACTCCCTACTGCTCTAGACACGTCCCGTATGTTGGCTCACTCCAAGTATATTCAGACGTCCCAAGCTTATAGTCCTGGGACATACGTTGGTATAATGGTCAGGGTGTTCATTTAGTCTTCCGGGTTTCAGCTCATCTGAATGGAGATTGGGACTGCCCTGTACCTGTTTGAAAGTCAGACTTAGCATGTGGACAGAGTTAGTTCCACTGTTAGCATTCTTCCTGTGGTTGGGGATGCAGGAGGTTTGCTCACGTCTGGCAGCTTGATATGACAAAACTAAATAATAGGGGGGGTTCCTACTGCTGTTTTCCTTCACATTCATTATGACTGCTTTATTGTGACCATGTTCATTCTTCATGAATATATATATATATATATATATATATATATATATATATATATATATATGTTGTGTCTTTTGGCTTTTCCTGGTTAGGGGTCGCCACAGCGGAACTCCAGTCCACTAATGATTGGCAGTAGATTTTTACGTGCCGAGTTGCTGGCCCTGATGCACAACCTTCAATGAAGGTATGCCCATTCACGCATGTTTTACACAGAAGATGTCTTACTGTGAAGCGACAATGCTACTGCAGCACCACCACCGCAGTACTATATATATATATATATATATATATATATATATATATATATATATATATATATATACACACACAGACACACATATACACATGCATTTACACCTACATACTTATTTACATTTCCCATACTGTTGAATGACCGCCACTTATCGCCGCACATACTCGCTTACATCAGCTTGTAAGTGACTTAATCACCCTATATCCGATGACCATTATTCTGGGCATCATATAAAATTAGCAGCTTTTGCATGGTTTGGACCCAGGAACAGAAACACCTTAGTCACCGGTTTGACCACTACACCATCCGTGGTACATTCTTCATGGATGGTAGTTAGCATATATGACTTTACTACAGGCATTCCACACTACTGGCAACAAATGTGACAGTCGGTTGGTGTACATATGTATAGTACATGTTAATGTTCATATGTTTCTGAGAGACATATGTATACATTTGCAAGTATACATATTTATAAATAGTCCAAAAAAGGAGTGATACAACTCTGAAAAACCAATAATCCACAAAAGAGTTGTATAGGAAGTAAAACTGCCACAATCTCAGTCCAAAAACGTTGCCATGAATGAATATGAATGAGTTCAAGTCCAGCACTGAATTTATTAATGCTCTTTTATTAACAAACTGCGTTTTCGTCCCAACACATTAGGACTTCATCAGATACCTGCAAGTTAATTATTCAGGAGTTATTCAGATGTAACTCCTGAATAATTAACTTGCAGGTATCTGATGAAGTCCTAATGTGTTGGGACGAAAACGCAGTTTGTTAATAAAAGAGCGTTAATAAATTCAGTGCTGGACCTGAACTCATTCATATTCATTCACGGCAACGTTTTTGGACTGAGATTGTGGCAGTTTTACTTCCTATACAACTCTTTTGTGGAATATTTATAAATAGGACACATACTTGACAACAACTTATATGCATGTATGTGTGATATGTAGCTGTAGCTATGCTTATATAAGTATGTACATTTATAGATGTATGACTACATATCTGGGGTTGTACATGGCCATGTATATGAACACCCGCATCTGGGAGGGACGTGTACCATTTGTATCAGGGGTTGTGTGCATCATTACGACGTGGGACCTGGACAGGGTGTACAATTTGTGGACGTGTACTATTTGGACAATGGCTATGGGGAAGCTTCTAGGGAACATGTGAAAGGTATATATTCCCGCTAATGCACACGGGGAGATGTGCATCATGGTCAGGTGTTTAATCCCGGGTCGTAGGTTATGCAGGACTGGCTGGAGGCTGAGCAGGGTTGTGGACAACTACTGCTCATCTAACTTGTGTCCAGATGTCTATGAGGCTGGACATCATGTTGTGCCACCAAGTCTACTCTTTAGAACAGACACTTATCCCATGAGGGATGTCCAAAAATTCTGGATGCTAATGACTCCCATTCTTTTGACTTTATGAAAATGAGGGAGGGTTATACATGCATGGGATACCTAGTTTGCAAGCCTGAGACTGCCTAGGGTGAGACTGCCTACTAGATGTGGGTAGAGGGCACTATGTGCAGATATGGTTGGCCCAAGCTAGCAGCCCAAGTATGGGTGGTTTTGGTGGACATTCAGCAGGGGGGGGGGTGCTGTGGAGGAGATGATGGGTATTCAGTTATGTATCCAGGTGTGTAGGGGTTGGATGGCTCGGTTCAGACCAGACCATTATGTGGGTGTGAGCCGGTACTGTTTCTGTACATGTGTATTGCACATTTTAATGTTCATATGTTTGTGGGATTGTGTTCTGCAGTATGGCCTGTCAGGGTGTATTGGGAATGTGAATGTATGTTCTTTGGTTTCCTTTTTGATTCACCCACTGCTCCCTCGTACACCTCCAGTTCACCTATTGTACATCCAACCCAGTCTCCCCTTGGCAAATTATTACATTACCCATCACCCCACCCAAATTCCACATGCACACCATCTATCCCTTCTCTGGTTGCTGGCCCATGGCACAGACAGTAGTACACATTGTATACTCTACATATCTCTGGTACCAATATGGTTGTGAGGACAACCCTAGCATATTTGGTCTTCCAAATGCTGTTCTTCACGCACATAGGTACACGCAAATACTTATCTTTCATGTCATGGTAGGTTGACCCGGGTAATACCCATTCAATTTTGGGCCGTCCAGACAAGCACAACTTGGACCGCGAATGGGCAGATATTAGGTGAATGCTCTAACCATTGGGCTAGGCTTAGCAAAGGGCAGCAGTGCACAAACACGCTGCGTTTTGCTTCTACTTGGTATAAAAATCAACACTACAATGAATAGTTCTAGGGGCGGGGGCTCAACATTCAGCTACGTGCTTGTGTATTTACTCCTGTGATTTTATTATGTTGTTTGCGGAACTCTCTTATATGCTTTGCATACATTTCAGTATCCATGGGCACTGACAGGATTGATTGGTATTAGAGGCAGGCTGTACTAGTCAGCATTTTAGGTTGCACGACTGTAGCAGACATGTTCATGCCTCTGTGCAGTGCTTAAACACACCCCCTGCACTTGTGCATGTTTCCTGTGCACGTGGACAGTGCGGCAGCGCACCTTCATTAATATGTATATGGTGCCACTGCACCATCTCTACACCATACGCTCGGCGCAAGGCTAACACCGGCCTTGCACCGAGCTTCATGAATCCCGGAGCATATCTTGTGACAAGAGTTTATATAAGGTCAGATGCCTGTCCAGATAAGGAGGACCATAAACATATATGAGCCTTTTAACAACAAGAGTTGTAAATAGATATTTATATTTTGCACTAAGGCCACATAATGTTGCCACCACTCTCCTCCTATCATTTGAACAAATGTCTTCAGCCCACAAAGATTTACCTCTATACACATTGGAAAGACACATATTGTCATTTAATGCCAGTTATAACAATTTTTTTATGGATGTGGATTCCTACCAGATCAGCCTGTTTTATATAGTTATATGTTGTATATACACTAGTCTGGACATTTCTAAACATTCTGTACTATTTGAGTCAAAAGATTCTCTGTAATGTTCAGGAAAAATGCACACATTTGAGTAGGCTGAGCATGCTTAGATGCACTCTTTTAACCAAATGAACTACCCTGTGTTCAGAGCTTGTCTTGGTTGCCCCTGAATTTTCCAAGTCTTTTTCTTTTTTTCTTTTTTTTTTTTTTTTTTTGTTCATCAGCTCATCCAAAAAAGTCAGGGGTTTTGTTAACTCAAAAAGCAGGAGGTGAAAAACATCTAAGTAAGAAACTAAGTAAAGCTTAGACAAGATATTCTGCCGTTCAAAATAGATATTTCATTCTTAACTCATTCAGTCCCAAACACCAAGAAGCTAATTGTTGTATCCTGAATATTTTAATCCAGGAAACCATTTGCTTCTTGAGAGAATTTGTCCCAGATCCTCTTTTATAAGCACACCTCATATGATTCACATATCTCGTAATCAATGCAAGTTACAAAAAAATGCAAGTTGCTCCTTAAGTGATGGGATGTACACTTGTGATAGTATCAGAAGTATGCCTGGAGATTTTGCATTTATATTGGTAGTTTATGAAAGAAAAATTACATTTTTTACTTGCCGAACATTATTAGCATTATGGTCAACTAAAGGGTTATATTTCTGTAAATGTGCAGCAAGATAGCCTGAGTATAATAATTGCTTGTTGAAGAGCTTTCTAGTGATATATGACAAGACAAGATAGCACCTGCTTTTCTGAGATATTAAAGAAATAATGTTAATTATGTGTATCATAGTTTCAGAGTGCATCACAACAACATTAACTTGCATAACTGTATATTTTTAGATGGCAATTGTAACTGGATTAAACTGTGCACCATAATGTTGCATATAAGATGGCAGCATGTGCTTGCCTACAGGCCATGCAGCTTTTGTAATATTAATTTTGATATGAAAATATAACTAGTATTCATAACTACTTCATCAAACAAATACTGATATCTCTGGAAGCCTTCACTTACCTATTGTGTTCTAATATCAGCTGCTAGCACTCACAACTTGCATATGCCGTCCTGGACATAACTGTATTGTACTATGTTTCTTCATAATGAACATTAATATGGGAATGTTAGATTTTTCATAACTTTATTAGCAAACACTCATTGATCGTTACAGCCCTGCACATCTCATGCTGGTTATTTCACTGGACAAACTTAGCAAATCATGTCATCTTTTAGATGGTGCCTTGATCCACCTTGATTGACCTTACCATTCATGAGATGTTAGGCTTAATATAATATTCTTGTTAATATTGCTATAGGAAGTTCATAGGTTAGTACTAAGCTAACTGCCCTTGAGAGCCATTTTAAGCCTAGCCAGTTAACCCTTGTGAGACTCAAACCCTGCACCTAGTGTTTGTAAGGCAAACACCTTAACCATTAGGCCACCCTCCCAACTCTGTAGCTCAACTATACTGTACCTCAAATAAATAGCTATGCCTGTCTATGTGTTTGTTTTACCCAACTGTGTTTAGTGTTATTTTTCTTGCAAGACCTCATGCCTGCTTAAGTCCTCTTGGCATGACAGTATCACACTCCATTTCTGTTTTATTAATGCAAATATGCAGAGCATTTCATATATTTTAAAACATTTTGCAAATACTATATTAACTCAAGCTCTGTACATACCACACTAGTGTTTTCATTGAGGGTACCTACCATATTCTATCAGAAAGCAGATGCCATCTTGTTTCAAACTTTTCAGGAGACATTAGTGTCAATATTAGAATATTAGAACAATGTTAATATTAGTACAAGGATACTATATCAACTCATTTTTCCCAAAGGCAGCATGAGTAATTCATATTCCAAGGAGATTATTTTTTTCCTAGAAAGAAAAACAAATAAATGCCTTGAAACCATTGGTGGCATTGGTGTGATTGTTAAACAAGCTGAGCTGAATGAATGAATGAATGAATGAATGAATGAATGAATGAATGAGTTAACAACACTGCAACTTGTGAACCAAGACAAATTTGTGAAGAACCCCAGGATCTAAAAGGATGGATTAAAAGTGAACATTATTCCCTGCAGACTGTCAAAAATTTGTTGCAATAAAGCCCACTACCCGATACTTCTCTGCATTAATTCAAATCAAGACTTTTGACAAATCATATTGGGTGAAACAAGTTCAAAGCAACAAACTTTTAATACAGAGTTTAGCAGTTAGAGTTCTTTGATTCACTTTATATTTCTATACCACCAGAAGTATTCCAGAGAGTGTTGCATAGATACATGTCAATATATTACACAATCTGCTTTTTAGGGAAATACCAAGCAAGAGCATGAAGCTAGGATAACCAAGCTGTTGGACTGGCTAAGACAGAAACACCTGAAGCTGAGGAGGAGTATGTCAACTACAAATGTATATCATCAAATATATGGGACACATTTTGATGTCAGGTTTGATGCCAGATATGGAAAAGTCAGACCTGTTCTTCGAATGCAGGAATCACAAGACAAATCATCACTTATGAGATTTTTTGAAATTTCAATAGCTATCAAAGCTCATAAACTATCAGATAGAATCATAGGATATACAAGGCATATGGGCCACATAGCAATTTATGTTTTGCCAGTATCCACCCTTGGATCACACCTTCTTTTTCAGGGAGTGAGGCCAGTCATATCTGAGATAAATTTATGAATACTCATCCAAAAGTATAATTCCATCGTAAAGTATGCCACACTGCTTGATCTGGAGAAGAAGTTTTTTCCAGAAAATGGATAGTTATTACATGTCAAATCTGTGTTGCTACCACAGCTTGTTTATTTGAGGTAAAGATGCAGATCTCTGATCCTAATATTCACTAGACTGTTTGATTTGAGGAGAAATAGTAGCGTCTTTAACTGCTGGATCCCTAAATGCCCAAGAAGGCAAGGTACAGATCCCTCCTAGGAGTCTATAGGGCACTGAATACAGGAACAAGGTCTCCAGCCTCTCTTGATAACTCAAGTCCTTTAGGCCCATGACCTGTTTTTTGGCAGGAGCATCTGGAGTGTCTGCAACTGTATTATATGTTTAGTAAGATACATCCTAAAAGGACCATTATATTCTATAATGGGCATGATCAGTGCAGAATATACAGGGGTAAGAACTTCTCTGTATCTAGATGCAATACCCATTGTAATCAGATGTGCCAAATAAAAGTATTTCTTGACCACTGGTGCAACATAATGATCAAAGGAGAAGGAGTTATCTACACATTGTTCAAGGCTACTCACAACATCTTCATTTAAGAGTGGGATGTTTTTTCATACCATAAGCTGGGAGTAGTTTTTGTTTGCAGAAGGCAAGAATGTTGTATATTTGGCATTTACATTTAGCTTGTTTTTAACGTATCAGCTATTGCCAAGTGTAAGTACATTGTGCAGCCTCTGCATATCAGACAGGGATTTAAATATAACACATGGTTTACAATCAATGGCAAACTTGTGTAACTAGAGTTTCTATTTTTTTTAACTTGGTGATCAGAGAAGTATATCCTGAATAGCAGATGTCCAAATCTAGAGCCCTGTCGTACTCCACCTGTTACATTCATGCTCTCTGAGGATGATTCTGCCACCTTCAGAGTGTGGGTTCTGTCACCCAGCCAATTAGATATCCATCTAATGATATAGGGATAAATGTGCAATATATTTACCTTGTTGGCAGTGTTGGCATGTGGTACAGTAAGGTATGGTGAACAGAGAACATGACTACTGTCCACAGCTTTTGCAACCTTCTCAAAAAATTTTACCAGATTCATTAGGAAGATCTACCTTTAATAAAGCCAAACTGCTGGTGGTCAAATCTTCTGCAAGATTTTTTATATTGTATTTTATCAGGTATGTTATGACCAGTTCCATGATCTTGCAGATGAGGTTCGTTAGAGTGATGGGTCTGTAATTCATGGGGTCCATGATGGGGACACCCTTGTGAAAGGACATCACAACTGCTGTACACTAAACATAGGGATAAAGCCAGTGGATAGGTTCAGGTTGAACAGTGGTAGAAGCAGGTCTAAAGTTGTTCAGCAGGCAGTCTGGAGATTTATCAGTTCTCACTCAGGGTGATTTTTTTTTTTTTCTAAAGTACTTTTTACAAATGCCGTTTAGTAATGATAAGGGGTTTAATGCCCTTAGATATATCTAGGTTTTGCATAGATGTCTCTGAGGTGAAATGTGTACTGAATTTGTTTGCTAGTATGTTTTTCATTTTCACTGGATCAAAGAAGGTAATGCCATTTTGAACAATTTCAGAGCAATGCTGGGTACTATTTCATAACTTTCTGGCATAAGTAAAGAAGGACTCATAATTATTTTTAGCTTCTGATGACAGCCTAAATTAATGGGAAGGCTATATTTTGCTGATGCTATCGATCTTGATCTGTGGGTCTTTAGTTTTGCTCTGTAGTGTAATGAGCTATTTATTTTTATTACATTGTTTATTTATGCACGTGGACTAACAGGCTCGTTTGCTCATTCCTTTCTGTTTTTGTTTAGTTTTGGAAGGGAGTGACAGATTCATACAGTTTTCTATGTGAGTAAAAAAAATTATTTGCATAACTTCTATCCATACAAATATGCTGGGGGATGCAGTTATACTTGAACTTAGAGACTTCATCATACACTTGTAGGAGGTTTGTAAGTTTGAAGCCTTTGCATATTCCTATATTTGCATCTGCTGGCTTAGAGATTTTTGAAAGAGAATTTCACCAATCTGTGATCATACATGAATGGAAAAGAGTATACTAGTGAGATGGTGCATATACCTGCCATATTTGTAAGGTAAGGACCACACCAAGAACGTTTTGTTTTCTAGTGGCCTCTTTGACTGTTTGATCCAGATAATTCTCTACATTTAAGGTACAGGTCTCCCAGTTTATTGATGGGTAGCTAAAGTCTCCCTGGATGATGGAACTTTTTGTATCTGAAGTTCATACAATGTATTTAAGATATGCACGTTTTTTGTTGGTCATCAAAGGGATCCTGTAAAGTCTCAGTTTCTTTGGTTTGTGGGACTCTAGGAATCTGTCTTGAGGCAATGTGATCTTTAACAAATATAAATACTCCACCACAGTTTGCAATGGGTCTAAAGACATGGTAGATGCAAAACCCCAGTACAGAGTAGGTGCATACTTCTAAATCCAGTTTCAGTACTAATGCACACATGAATGTGCTCCAAATGCAGGAGGTCTTCAAGGGCAGGTGATTTGTTGTTTAGATTCCTAGCACTGAGCAACTCCACACTGATATTGTCCAGTGCTTTGTTTTATATCTATCTATCTATCTATATATATATATATATATATATATATATATATATATATGTGTTTGTGTGTGTGTGTGTGTGTGTGTGTGTGTGTGTGTGTGTGTGTGTGTGTGTGTGTGTGTGTGTGTGCACGTGTGTGTGTGTGGGGGGGGTGGGGGCTGGAAGATCCATTCACTGGAGTCTGTCTAAAAAAGGCCCTATGGGGGTAGCAGCAAAGTCTTTAGCCAGTATGTGGAGGTGAGAGGTGCAAACCACAGTTAATAAAGCAAGTATATCTGTGCAGCAGTTCATCCTATATTGACTTATACTGGATCCCCCTCAAATGACACCAGTTACTGAGCCAGTTGTTGAAATCGATCATCTTTTCCTTGTAACTCAGCATCATCCTTTGGGAAGGAAGGATTACATTGAAATACCAGGGTATTTTCTGTATGTGTGACAGATATTATAGTTCCGTTAAGGAATCATCTAGAATATGTGGACTGGATTTAGTCAACAGCAATAGAAGCTTTGAGATTTTTAAATGCTTATTACTGCTTCTTTTCTTAGAGTTTGTGATATATCCCAATCAATATTATTTCGAGCAGATGCAAGTCAACAAGGAATAGGTACAGTGATAACACAGTAAAGCAGATCAACCTTATATGGGTCAAGATCTTCAAAAGAGACATGGCCAAGTGAAGAAAAGCAAATGCAAATTTGGAGGGAAGCCTTCATGAGTACTTGGCCTGAGCAGATGCAGCAATGCATAAGGACATTCAATACATTGCCTCTGCAATGATAAGAGCTTTCCATGTGTGCAACAATATCACTATATTAAAGGAGATTTTAAATGCATCAACTATTTACACTGTGATCTTTTACTATCTCCTGTTGTGAATAGTAACATACTAGTTTAATCTAAAACTTATGGGACTCCATGCATTATTTAATCTCCTTGCACAAGAACTCAGCATTGATTACAAACATCATTAAACATATTTTCTAGAGCCACTGTTCATCTTGGAAACGGTCATTTAGATTATTGTTTTGTAGATATTATTTTATCAAAACTGCTACCTTATCTGCCTGGTAGTCTAGGAATACTCAGACTGATGGCTCTGCATTAAAATTCAGGATCAAGTCCTAAATTTACCATTGTGAGACCCCTGCACTGGCCTAGTGATCAAGGAGCCTCAATCCTCATCACTAACACCAGTGAGAGATGTGCACATTGGGACGATAACAAGTATACACACAGTAAAGTACAATTTCCCTTAAGAGCACTCAGAGATCACAACCAGACTGGGGCTGATTTTTCCTTCTCTCTCTCTCCAGATCCTCAATAAGACTCCCCACTGGCACAGCTATAGGGTTCAGATCTCAGCCGAGTGGTTAAGCCAACGCCTCCAGCAACCTTTCTGTCCAACCAATGCTTCATGTCCCTGCCCAAGTAGCTCACACACACACACATACACACACACACACACACACACACACACACACACACACACACACACACACACACACACACACACACATGCACACTTTGAGATTTGATTGATATACAAACACACAGACACTCCTGGGGAAGGCTGTCACAGGTTCTGTAGCTATGCCCCCTTCTAACCAGACTATGCGGTAGTACCACCTGCCACCAGCCACCCTTACTTATCAGCTACTTAAGGCCCTTCCCAAAGGGTGAACAATTATACTGTACAATGTTACTGTTATCCTAATGGTAAGTATGACCAGAACTTTTAAGGCTATTCTTGAGTGGCATGTACAGTATCACCAAATACATATACAAGTACTCTAAGAAATTAAATATCTCTATACAAAACCAGCCACAATTAAAATGTTTAAATATATTTAATAATAAATAATAAAAGGACAAGTCAATACTCATTAACTCAACACAGTGACAGTAGGGTTCAGAATCACAGGAAATATTTTACAACAACACTGCAGAACAGTCTCACATAAATACAGAAAACATCTAGACTACTCTTGCTATATTCCTATATGTCTATCTAGAGATACTATGCCCTAAATGTCTTTCTTACAGAGCCAGGCAGATATAGATGAGAAGTGCTGAAGAGATGTTTACAGGTCCAGAACAAAATGCCAAGACTTTCTCTCTGGGATAGTTCTTAAATTAATAATACACATTACTGCTGAGTTAGCTAGATGACATCACTATTTGACACATGCACCTAGTTCCAAGGCTAAACTGATACCAACAGAATTTAGCATGTCTCTATGAAAAATACTTATCTCTTAGATGCTTGCCTGAAATTGGAAGTCAAGAAACAATTACCTTAGAAACCTGGAATTACCTCTATTTCCAGACAATAGGAAAGCTTATAACTCTTGACATTGTGTCTGCTTTGATCTGAAACAGAGATAACAGAGTCATAAACAAGTTCCACTTATTTTCTTAGAGTTTGAAAGTTAACTCTGTATATTCCAGCTTTTACCATCAACAAATACATTTGCATAGGTATGTAGTTTATACACAGTTCTTCTCTTTTCCAGCAGAGTACACTGTGGTTACAATCTTTAAGCTCAGTACAGGACATATAGTTTTCTTACATTTCTAAGGCAAGCATACAAATCATATTACTATTCAAAAATGACATAGGATTATTTGCAAAATTCTAGCTAGCTGGGCTGGCAGCCTTCACAGTCCCTCCCGCATGAGAACTCAAGCTAGCTTTTTAAGTATCCCTTGAGAAACATTGCTTGAGAGGGTTGAGCATATCTGAGAATGCCTTACCCCATTCTCTGTCTTGCGAGCCCATCTGCATTGGCATTGCTAACCCCACTGTGGTGCTGCACTGTCATATCATATGCTTGCAACCCTACACTCCACCTTAGCAACTTGGTATTTTGCTGGCTGGCTCAATGTAACCATGTTAGGGGATTGTAATCTGTAACTACAGTGAATTTCCTTCCACACAAATAAGGCTGAAGTTTCTGCAGTGCCCACACTATGGCTAGACATTCCTTTTCTACAACTGCATAGCACTCCTTCTTGGATTGGAGTCTACGACTGAGATAAAAAACTGGGTGCTCTTCTCACTTTGAAGAAATCTGGCTAAGTATAGCCTCCACCCCATGGTTTGAGGCATCCACCTGCACAACAAATTATTTGCTGTAATCTTGACTAGCTAACACATGGGGTCTTCACAAAGCTCCTTTAAGCTTCTGCAATGCCTGCTCACATGCTGGGGTTTTCACTACCTTATCTGGCCTGTTTTTCCTTGTCAGGTCTGTGAGGGGTGCAGCTATGGTACTATAACTGGGGACGAACTCTCTGTAGTATGCTGCTGTCCCTAAAAATGCCCTCACCTGCTTTTTGTTAACAGGTGCAGGCCATGCCTGAATGGCTTCCACTTTGGCAGGTTCTGGCCTGATATTACCACTACCCACTCTATGTCCCAGGTAGGAGACCACTGCCATACCCACCTGATATTTGCTGGGCTTGATGGTCAACCCTGCCCTCTGTAGTCTACGCAGCACCTGCCTGACTTGCTGAAAGTGCTCTGGCCAGGAATGGCTGTAGATGGCAATATCATCTAGTTAAGCAAGGGCAAAATCTCCTTCTGCTGCTAGGATATGCTCTACCACCCTCTGGAAAGTCACTGGGACATTTTTTTATCCCAAAGGGCATCTTTGTCAACTCATACAAGCCAAAAGGAGTCACAAAGGCTGACCTCTCTCTAGCACTGGGAGTCAAGGGCACCTGCCAGTAACCCTTGGCAAGATCAATTATGGGAAGATACTTAGCCCCAGCCAGCTGCTCTAGGGCTTCCTAGGCATGGGGTGAGCATCTGACTCTGTGTGACTATTTAATTTCCTGTAGTCCACGCAGAACCTGGTGCTGCCATCCTTCTTTGGTACCAGCACACTGGGGAGGCCCAGGGAATGCTGGACACTTGAATTACCCCTAGTTCCAACATTTCCTGTATCTCCTCCCTTGGATTCTGTTTGACTCTCTCAGGCACCCTATAAGGGGCCTGCCTAATAGGCCTTTGGGGTCCTGTAGCCACATGGTGCTGCACCAGGTGGGTGCAACCTGGTATCCCAGTGAACATGCCCCCAGACACCTGTAACACTGCTCAGATTTCTTGAACCTGGGTAGGGGATAGCTGCTGTGACATTGCTACCCCTTCCACTGAGGTGTCAGTCCGAGCTTCACTGAGGAGATCAGTCACCAGATCTTCCTCAGACTCCTTCTGCAATCCACTGCAAATACTCAGCACAATGGCCTTCTTATCATGGTAAGGTTTCATCATGTTAACATGGTACAATTTATGCTCCTGCCTAGTAGTTCCACCATGTAGTTATCATCACTGACCTTCCTTACCACTTTGTAGGGCCCCCCCCCAAGCTGCCTGCATCTTGTTGTGTCTAACAGGAATGGGAACCATTACCTGCTGCCCTACAGCATACTCTCTAGCTCTAGCATTCCTGTCATGCCAGACCTTTTTCTGCTGTTGGGCTTCTGCTAGGTTCTCCTGGGCCAAGCCCATGAGTTCCCTGAGCCTTGTCCTGAGGTTTAGGACATATGCCACAACAGACTCCTTGCGACATTCACACTCCTCCTCCCGCTCATCTCATATCCAATCTAGAGGTCCCTCCACCCTATGCCCATACATCTCAAAGGCTGAAAAACCTGTGGATTCCTGGGGAACCTCTCTGTAAATAAACAACAGATGAAGCAAGTATTTGTCCCAGTCCCTCTTAAACTGGTCTGCAAATGCCCGTAGCATTGACTTGAGTGCAGAGTTTAATCTCTCAACAAGACCATTAGTCTGGGGATGGTAGGGGGTTGTCTTTAGGTGCTTCACCCCACAGTACTTTCACAGACAAACCAGTAGATCTGACATGAAATTGGGACCTCTGTCAGTCAGTATTTCTTTTGGAAAATCTATGCTGCTGAAAATCTCTAACAAAGCATTTGCCACCTTTTTTGCCTCAATGGAGGACAGAGCCACTGTCTCAGGGTATCTGGTAGCATAATCTACTACCACTAAGATATACTTTTTCCCTGTGGAACTTGGGGTACTAAGAGGCCTCACAATATCCATAGCTACCCTCTGAAATGGCTCTTCAATCATAGGTAAAGGCATCAAAGGTGCTTTCACCTTGTCTCCTGCCTTGCCTACCTTTTGGCACTGCTCACAGGTCCTGCAGCACCCTGTTACATCTCTGGAAATCTCAGGCCAATGAAAGTTCTGCAGACTACATCTCCTTGTACATTTGAGCTGCAAAGGGAATATCATCAGCTATGGCTAGAATTGCCAGAGGGTTTGGTAGACTCTAGGCACTACCAACTGTTGTATTCTTTCATCCTCTAGCCCTTCCTCAGGAGTCCATTCTCTATACAGTAACCCTTTATCCTAGTATACATATTTCACTCTTCCCAGGTACCGTACTAGCTACCTCTCTCAGACCTTGTAATGTAGGGTCTGAGAGCAGAGCCTGTCTCAACTCTCTCTTTATAACCCTTCTAAGTTCCCCTTCCACAGGAAGCCTGCCATCTTCTGACAGCGGTGCCTCACTGTCAACCTGGGTAATACTACTCACCTCAGCCCTTGCAGTCACTCTGTCCAAGGGAACATCAGTATCCACAAGCAGCTGTGGCTCACCTTCAGTCTCACTGCTCCCTCGCTGAAGTAACCACCTCACCAGTCTTGGCTGCACGTGTGCAGTCTGATTGGGTCTCTCCAGGCTACCAGACCCACATGCTTGTCTCCAAGCCTGACTGCATGTAACTGTATGAACACATGATACTGCATTATCAAAATCATTCCCTATCAGGACATCTGCAGGGATATCCTCAAACACACTTACTTGCTCTCTTCCTTTTCCACCCTCCCAGTCAAAGTGAACCCTAGCCAAAGGTATTTGGAATGAGGTCCCACCTAAAGGTCTGACTGGAGTAGACTGGCCAGGCAAGTATTGCTCCTCTGTAACCATTGCAGGCTTCACAACAGTTACATCAGAGGCTGTGTCTCTCTTAGCAATGGTCTCTTTGCCATTCACTAAGATGGGATATAACCTCTTGGTATCCTTGTTGTCTCACGACAACTTACTGTTGACATTTTGTCGTTCCCACTTACTGGCTCTCCCACCCTTTGCTCCCCACCTTGCCTCTGTGGAGATCTGTATGTTACATGGCCCCACTGGTTGCATTCCAAACATTTAACCCTAGGTCCTGGACATATACCTGGACTAGTGGCTTCCCCTGCTACTGGCAGATTCTGTTAGGGCAGTCTGGGCTGCCCACCATGGATTCCCATAGACCTATGAGCAGCATTGGCTCTCCCTTTCCTGTGCAGTTATGCCCTGCTTCCTAGGTATAGGTCTGTTCTTCCCCAACTCATCTACAGTAAGGCATTTTCTATTAGCTAACCAGATTTACATGTCCTCAGGCAAAGTGCTAAGGGCTTATCCCAAACCAAAAGGTCTGCCTGCCCCTCAGAAGTGGTGACCTGACATCCACTCACCCATCTATGAAAATAAGTGCTACGTTCAGCAACATATTCATACACACTTTCATCTGCCTTGCATCTATGCTCACAAAACTTTTTCTTATAAGCTTCAGGTGTTAGCTTAAAACATTTCAGCAAACAGTTTTTTTAAAACATTATTATTTAAACAGTCAACATCAGATAGTTTAGAAAGAACATTTACAGCTTTACCATGGAGGAAGGGGGTCAGGAACCATACCCAGAGCCCTTGGTCAAAATTATACTGTTTACATACCCTCTCAAACATATGAATGAAACTATCAAAATTATCCCCCTCTGTAAGTTGTGGAAGAAATGAACTGACCTTTGTTGCTTCTAGGGTTCAGTTACTCCCTTCCCCATTACCGCCATGGCTCTGGTGAAGAATCAGCATCTCCTTTTCATGTTGCTTCTGCATCTTATTCTCCTAAGCTTCCAGATGTCTCAGTCTCTCTGTTGCTTCTATTTCCAAATACCTGGCCTCCTACTCAAGTCTCTTTAGCTCCAGATGGATTTTTAAGTCTTCTGTGGAAAGGTTGAGCTGTACATTCTCTGAGTGTTGTACATCTCCATGGTCAGTCTGATCGTCCTACTGGTTGCTATTCTCTGATGCAGCTGTGACTAAAGCTGCAATCATGTCTGTTTTAGTCAGGTTGGCATGTACCAGTCCTTTAGCCTGGCACATCTCAGCCAACTGGCTCCTTGTCTGCTTGCCATACCCCTCTGCTGACATGCTTGCTTGCTCTTCCTGACTACCTAAGCTAACAAAAGAAATAAAACAATTGTGATATGAACTTTGAATGTTCACTGCATGGCTGATTTAGAGTACAAAAACACCTTCAGTGATCACTGTACACTAGCTAGAAGAATTCAATATACACACCACTACAAGCCGATTAATATGTGATGTGGCTATCTCACTAGTCTCAACCAATTAATATTTGGTGTGGATATCTCACCACTGCCAAACAAATAATATGTAACACCCCTACACTGACCTAGTAATCAAGGAGCCTCTGTCTTCACCACTAACACCAGTGAGGGATGTGCACATTGGGAGGATAACAAGTACACACACAGTAAAGTACAATTTCCCTTAAGAGCACACAGAGATCACAGTCAGTCTGGGGCTAGTTTTTTCCTGTCTCTCCAGATCCCCAATAATACTCCCCACTGGCACAGCTATAGGGTTCAGATCTCAGCCGAGTGGTCAAGCCAAAACCTCCATCACCCTCTCTGTCCAACCAGTGCTTCATGTCCCTGCCCAAGTAGCTCTCACACACACACACACACACACACACACACACACACACACACACACACACACACACACACACACACACACTTTGAGATTTGATTTATATACAAACACATATACACTTCTGGGGAAGGCTGACACAGGTTCTCTAGCTTTGCCTCCTTCTGCCCAGACTATACAGTAGTACCACCTGCCACCAACTGCCCATACTTATCAGCTACTTAAGTCCCTTCCCAAAGGGTGACCAATTCTACTATGCAATGCTACTGTTATTCAAATGATAAGTGTGACCAGAACTTTTAAGGCTATTGTAGAGTGGCATGTGCAGTATCACCAAAAACATATGCAAGTACTCTAAGAGCTTAAATATCTATATACAAAACCATCAACAATTAAAAGGTTTAAATATATTTAATAATAAATAATAAACGCACAAGACAATACTCATTAACTCACAGTGACAGTAGAGTTCAGAATCACAGGAAATATTTTAAAACAACATTGCACAACAGTCTCACATAAATACGGAAAACATCTAGACTGCTCTTGCTATATTCCTATCTATCTCTAAGAGATACTATGCCCTAAATGTCTTACTTACAGAGCCAGGCAGATATAGATGAGAAGTGCTGAAGAGATGTTTACAGGTCCAGAACAAAATGCCAAGACTTTCTCTCTGAGATAGTTCTTAAATTAATAATACACATTACTGCTGGGTTAGCTAGATGACATCACTATTTGACATCTGCACCTAGTTCCCAGGCTAAACTGATACCAACAGAATTTAACATCTCTATGAAAAATACTTATCTCTTAGAAGCTGACACTTATCTCTTAGATGCTTGCCTGAAATTGGAAGTTGTGAAACAATTACCTTGGAAACCTGGAATTACCTCTGTTTCCAGATAATAGGAAAGCCTACAACTCTAGACATTGTGTCTGCTTTGAGCTGAAACAGACATAACAGAGTCATAAACAAGTTCCACTTATTTACTTAGAGTTTGCAAGTTAACTCTGTATATTCCAGCCTTTACCATCAACACATACATTTGCATAGGCATGTAGTTTATACACATTTCTGCTCTCTTCCAGCAGGATGCACTGTGGTTACAATCTCAAAGCTCAGTACATAACATATAATTTTCTTACATTTCTAAGGCGAGCATACAAATCATATTACTATTCAGAAATGACATAGAATTATTTACAAAATTCTATCTAGCTGGTCTGGCAGCCTTCAGAACCATCACAACAATTTCCCAGCTAAACTCATGTTAGTATAAATACATTCTCCATCTTAAGCATCAAGTTTTCATAAAAAGAATTAACCCTTCAAACTACTATTTAACATGAATAAAATATGCCTCATTTCAGTTACATATATCGTAAAAGAGTATCACAAGGCAATACCAAAGGGATCAGCACAAAAAAATCTTTTTTTTTTCAATCTACTACTAATAATGACTTAAGAGATAACACATCACACCAAATTTAAGAAATAAACACCAAAAAGTAGCTTGTGACCAAAAGCATTAATCTCATACTCTTCAACTTCAATGACAATGACCTAAAAGCACAGATACCTGTACACTACACACAATAACAACACTAGCCAGATAAACAATACAGTAAAATCACACTATAAAATACCAGGATGCAATAATATAACAAACACATATTTAACTTCATACTAACCTTTGGAGATATCCAAACCTAGGGCCTCTAAACAACAGTAACATCCTGTCCAACCCAAATATCTATTTCAGTACAAGCCACTGGGCTTCATACTATGCCATGTTAATGTTCATTACCTTCAAAATAAAAATATGTATTTATTTATTTATTATTTATTTGCATTTGTTTATAGGGAAGGTCCATTGGGCCATCGTAAGCCCATTTTTAGTGGAGGCCTTGGAAGAAAACCTCCACAATAAAGTTAACAGTACACAATATGAATGAAACAATACAGAGTATTTACAGAACACAATACATGACATTATACAGTACACATAGATCATTGTAATCAATACAGCCACATAGGAGGGTTGCAGTTGAGCCAGTTACTGACTTTACAACTGAATATTGCTATATACCTTGCATATTCTCATGGAATCAGAAACTTGGTGAAATATCATCCAAAAGATACAGAAATTCTACCCACCAAATTATAAGATACTCTGAGAAGACCATATGACTAAGCTTGAGGAAGCATAGCCTCCATCTATTCTAATAAAACAAAACTGTGGAATCCATCACAAGTCAGCAAAGCTGAAATCATATTAGCAACATTAAAAGTCAGCAATCATAAATTTGCATACAAAGGGCTTTGTATATTCCACCCAAAGCAAAAAATATTGCTATAGGAGACATGCCATAAATGGATTATAATTAATAAATGACAAAAATGTATAATACTAGGAGAGGTACACAAAGACTGCCCCACAACCACAAACAACCCCACATCCACACTAACATATCCACATACTAACCTACTCTTCCTAGCCCAACACATAGTAAAAATGACAAGACATATGAAACCATGGGTTAAAAAATATACTTGGCTGGATGTTAGTAGAGTCAAGTAAGAGCTCATAAAGGAATCATGAAACACTGTATTAGTGATCACAGTACTAGTTTTAGAGTCTAAAGTCACAACAAATTTACAAAATGTAATCAATAATTCAGATGGCAATAAGGTAAAATTCAACTCAAACAATAACATATATATCTTCAAGCTCTGCAATTACAAACCTTGAAACTTAAAGTAATCATTGATGTATTACGCTCCTCAGCACCCTATGCATGAAAAGAGTACAACTTACACGTGCCATGTGGGTGATATCCAAAGTAAAATGGCTCATTTAGAATGCACATAAAGTATTGAAAATGTGTTGGAGAAAAAAGGTAACACATGATGAAAGTGTGGCATCAAAAAACAAAAGAGTAGAACTTAAGCATTCTCAAAAATGATAAAATCAGAAATATTATTTCACATTGCAACAAGACAGTAACAAATACCTCAGAACTTACTGAGCTGTACTATGCAGCTATTGACAGGTCTCTCTTTCCACCTGCCACTCCTGCTGACTAGTGATAGTAACAAAAAAATAGCCTCATGCAACCCCACCCTCATCAAAAACTTCTCATGTAAAGCCTTACTTAGCATGGTATACCTGAAGGTATCTCAGGTAACAGCTCTCAAATTCCCAGTCAAGAATTCAGAAATCGTTCATAGAAAAGGCAGTTTTAACATGCAACATTGAGTCTGCATTACTCTCAGAGTAATGGACCAAAAGAAGAAATGATATGGATAATCAACAGTATTATAGAAAATATGATAGTTTATGATAGTTTAATACTTAGAGCATACTCTTAACTGTCAGTACTGAAGTATAAGCTTCACCTTTTGGTGGATATAAGACTGTCCCCAACAAAAATGCCCCTGGGAAGAATCAAGAAATCTAAATTACTTGTGACTATAGCCTTACTGTTATCAAAACATAAAGGTAAAATGTTAGACCTACTAAAGACTAACCAAAGAAAAAGAAATTCTGCTATGATGGGGTAATAAGAATCAGTCTATAATAAAGGAAAGACACAAATAATGGGTGCAGGACATGAATTTGAAAAAATGTACAAATTGGTCACATGCAAGCTACTCTAATTATCAATGGTACAGAAAATAGTCCATATTTTGGGGGAGTTTCATATACTCAGATTTACAGAAAAAGTAAAGATATCTGTAGAAGATGCTGAATAAAAAAAGTCTCAAAGACACTGTAAAAATGAAGCATAACATTTTTAGGTGTTATAAGCATCACGGCCTTCTCAGATTTCAAATGTTCAAAATGTTACTCCTTAATTAGAGAAACAAGAGGAGTTAAATAATATTCTTGTTAACGTTTCAACCAGAATGAATAAAGATTCTCAGTAAAATGTTTGTCTAAGGGAAATAGATTGTCAAAGAACTCTAAAATCTTCAACAATATTCTTTACGTGACAGACTCGTAAGGAAACCTCTAAGATATTCAGACTTACTATAATGTAAAAATACAGTTTTATAATTGTAAGAGGTGAAAAACATGTTGAGTTAAGAATTAAATAATGCTTGGTATCTAAACTGAAACACTTCTATATTTGTATGTATTAGGAAATGACATGGTGATACAGTCCTTGAATAGGCATTTTGACCTGCAGTATATCTAAATCATTCTCTTAGTTGATGCTACTCTTCTGAACAAATGGGGATGATTGGTATTAAGTACATCACCTCAGGTATGGATGTTACCTTTGCTGGTTTGCATGTCATGTGACTATCAGTATTCAGTGTAAATTTGTTGATGTGAATGCATTTCACACCTCTTTCTCATTTTTTAGGCCCTTGTTTTATTTTATTTATTCATCTTACATTTGTTAACTGGGTAAGTAAATTGGTTTGAGGGCCTTTTTCAGACATGACTGGAGCCAAGAAGGCAAATGCAAGGTATAAACAATATTGAACATAAACAGTTTAATAAACAAAGAGTGTGACATTCAGAAGTTGCAAAATTCATACCATATATATGCATAAAGGTAATCTACAAGTGTAGTATCTCGTTGGATATGCAGTAGAAAACCATGCCACAAACACTCCTCCAACCATGCGGAGCTAGCTTCTGCATGAATATTGACACTCCCCCGCTGTGCCAAGGTATGAATATTCATGCCATGTCTAAACTGTCTGAAAAAGTATAGTTTATTGGTTTTACAATACAATGCAAAGCACCCATTCAAGAAACCGTAAATAAAAATGCAAACACTGTTTAACTATTGTGAAAGACATGCAGTTTATTACATTGGCGTTATCCGCGGTGGTGGTGCTGCGGTAGCGTTGTCACCTCACAGTAAGACGCTGACCGGTTCGACTCTCAGCTAGAGTCTCTTCTGCATGGAGACATGCATGAATGGGCGTACCTTCGTTGAAGGTTGTGCGTCAGGCCTGGCAAGTCGGTATGTAAAAATCAACTGCCAATCATTAGCGGACCGGAGTTCCCCTGTGGCGACCCCTAACTGGGAAAAGCCAAAAGAAACAACAGTTTTACAGTAAATTCCATGCTTATTCAAGCACATAAAAAGGTGCAAAGCGTTCAATAAACCATAAATAAAAATGCAAAGTTTATTGCATCACATACAAAGTAGTCACAGAAATGATGACAATCAAGAGAACCAATGACAATCAGCAGTTCAAGCACCATAAAGCCTTGAAACAGAGATGCACTGTATTAAATACCAGTTACAGGGTTTACTGTGTTTATGGGGGTGCATTAAACAAGTGTTACTGTTCCGATTAGTACTTTTTCTTATGTTATTATATAAGTACAGATTTTGTGGGGGTGCATTACAGATGTGTTGATGTTCTTAATTAATAGATTTACACGTAATTCATTTACATTGTTGGTTAAATATGGAGTACACAGTATTCATCTATTATCTGAGTGTTGCCATTGACGTGACACTTAAATTAGCATACCTGTCACTCAGTACCTGCCAATCATTAAGGACACGCCCCAAGCTACGCAGAACGAATGACTAGAGTTCCCACCTTTTCAAATTCCCAAAGTGGGACAATTGTGGTACAAACATCAGATTTTGCAGCCCAAAACATACCCATGGCCAGTACAAAGGATAAAACTTCACTTTTTTGCCTAAATAAAAGCTTATTCTTGTAGCATTTTAGTTGCTTATTCTGTTTCTTATAACATTTAGGTGTTTCAGATACAGAATACCTGTTTTATGCAACTATTACATAAAATATAGGAAATAATTTTGCCCCAAAAATCTCTGGACATTTGCCATTTTTACAATTTTTTTGCAGGACATAACTGCCCAAAGAGGGACTGTCCCTCACAAAGTGGGACAGATGGTAACTCTACGGACGACGGGGTACTACACTTGTAGATTACATGCATAAATATACTAGAATAAATGGTATACTCAAAATAGTTATACAAAGTATAATTTGAAACTGTGGTGCAATATATCTGCAGTAAGCAGAGCTGGAAAAAAATCATATTACCTCTTGTGCCAAAGGAGTACCTACTAGTAGCAGTAGGTGATACAGATATAGGCACAGCTAGGGTGGGGAAAAGGAGCAGCTGCCACAGGCACAAGATGTTGGGGGCATGACTGGAAAATGCTAATTGGTTGTATTGCACTATTGTCATTTGTAACTTAATTCTGATAGTGCATTTGTGATTAGGAATGAAGTTTCATGTGTAGCATGAGATGTTTCAAACTACTCACGACAAATATTTATAGCAAGTAGTTTGCAACATAACTTTTAAAAACATGGAAGAGCTTTGTTTTCTGTATTTTTTTCTTGATCCTCAACTTAAAAGTTGAAGGAATCTCAGATCAGGGAACAGCACAGGGTACAGGGCAACAGAACAGGTGGTCACAGCTCTGGTGTCTCTGAAGTAGATGCATTGGTTTTCTTCAGTGATACAGGAGTGGAAGGATTTTTCTAATGTTTTAATTATAGACTGTAGTCTTTTTTGACTATAATTCACCAAGAAGTATGTTTTAAATGCAATTTATATTATAAAATAAAGCAAGATCTGTGCAAAAATAATTTGTATCACTTAGTGACATGAAGACAGGGCAGGTATAATTTATGCCGCTTTGTTAACCAAAGTACTTGATAGGATTCTTCTTTGTAAAATAAAATATTCTTCATAGTGCCTTTATACTACAGTTGTATTATTAGATGATCCATTGCCTGTCTCTGTAATTTTCTAAATAATCAGAACATTTCCCCAATCTCTATTATCTCAGACTTTATATAATCAAAATCCCATAGACTGCCCAACCATAATTTAATTTCTAATCTGCTATAACATTTTTCTCGTATTCACTTGCAGCCTGATTCTCTTCCTTTACTTTTCAGTAGCTTGGGTGCTATTATCATATTGATTTGCAGTTGGAATTACACCTGCACCAGACTGCAAATCATGTATTCAAAGAGCTGTACTAAATGCAAACACTGTGATGCTGGAACTGTTCGTTGCTGTTTCTGTTGTTGCTGAACAACAAGTCTAAGGTTTGCCTACAAAAGGCACTTAAATTAAGCAATAATATAAATACCTAAGGGGATGTGAAGGGTTAGGAGGGGTGAAGCTCCCCTGAAATAATGCTGGGCTTGTAGGCAGATTTACATTATATTAGCCAGAAATGTCTTTATTAACTGGAAAAAGTCCTAAGTACGGCCAATGATTCTAGCTCTGATACTAAGTCTGTAGTCTGTTACTACATTGTTATTTGGCAGTGCATGTCATACAATGTGGAAATTATACCAGTGATGTGACCATGACTGGAAATTAATGCTTTGTCCCCAGCTTGATTTTATTTTATTGATTCACTGTCTGTGATTTTGTAGAAACTTAAATGCTGAATATGAAAGTTTTTCTAACTGTGGCTATTTTTATGGCACTTAAGATTTAACTGTGGGACTTGATGAATATTCTTAAGTTAAATATTTATATAAATTTCTCTGATACGACATAGAATTTGCTGTAGTTTTGCTGGGTTGTGTATTTGACTAAATTGGTCACCATTTCTCTCAGTGGTCCTTGACTTTCAAGCACAGCCCTGATTTTGACTTAGATTTTGGCTCTGTCCCTCTTAATCTCTCCCAAAACTGCTGACTTTTGAGAAAAGGTGGTGAATTATACTTAATAAATAATGACAATAATTAGATCTATAGACTTATTTTATTTCAGAAAAATGTATGTCTATTCACATTCTATTATTCTTAGTATTTCAAATTAATATCACTACTGTTGTAAAAGTGTCCCCTGATTATCCTTGATTATTTCTGGATTTGTATCTGATTCTGTTGAGATGTGTCCCTGATTGATTGAGAGCTATGTTGGTAACAGCTTTGTGTTTTATTAAATCTATCACAACTTTTAAAGTATTTCTTTTTTTAAGATTTAGTTATTTGCCATGAGTCTGATAAAACATGAAAATCAATTTTTCAATTTGGCCTTATGCAGATATGTCAAGTGACACTTATTCATAGCTTGATATGTTTCTGCATGCCCTATCCTTAGCTAAGCACACATAATGCAAATTATGATTTTTTTTTTATTTTATTTTACTTTTCTTGAGAACCACCTGGTCACATCCAGGCATGCTTAAGAACATTTGGGAATGCTCTGATGAGACTGCCAGCCTTTATCCTCAGAAATGAAACACCAAAACCTCACCCTCCAGACAATAAATGCCCATGCTGAAGAACCTACAGGCATGAGAAAGGATGCAAATATAACATTTTTATTGTGGTTAGATATTGTAAATAACCTATTGCTTAGATGTGTTTATGAATGCCAGCTATGATTTGAGACATTCATCCGTGCACACAGTCATGGCCAGACATGTACAAAGTTCCTTCATGTATTAAAATGTTCCCCAGATGAGCAACCATGACCAGACTTGCACAAGAATATTCCAGACTATGACAAGACACATGCTTCTCCAATTTATCAACATGATCAGACACGTGTCAGTAACTCTCACTATTATGAGGCATATCTGAGGTATCCCACAGATGTCCATTAACTTTATTTTCAGCTAACAGTGATGTTTGTAGGTTTTACATAGGAATAAACATGCAATATTTTGATGGAATAAAATGATATTAAGACTGTTAAAGATAGCTTCAGTGGAACATAATAATTACTGTCTTGCTTATATTCTTGGTTTGTTTTTCCTATTACCTGTGACTGAGGCACTTAGCTTGTAGACAGGGCAGGGTATTACTTTTTTTAGGATTTATCTGCTTTCTTAATCCTGGTGGCATACTATGTTGCTTATGGTGTTAAAGTCAGCCATGTGACATATTACATAGTCAGAAGAAAGTGTTATAAATTTAAAATGGAGAAAGATGTAATAGTATACAATTTGAAGGTTATGGCGGATACAATTTACACAACAAGAGATTACAAGTAGATAATATTTTACAGTGCACATACACAGAATGCCATTATCTTTATTGTACATTTTTTAAGGAATTCAGTTATTCACATGTAAATGAAAATATAAACACTGGTGTGTGCCGTTGTTTGTGCGTGTGCGTGTGTGTGCATGTGCGTGCGTGTGCGTGAGGGTGTGAGTGTGTGTGTGTGTGTGTGTGTGTGTGTGTGTGTGTGTGTGTGTGTGTGCGTGAGGGTGTGAGTGTGTGTGTGTATGTGCGTGTGCGTGCGTGTGTGTGTGTGTGTGTGTGTGTGTGTGTGTGTGTGTGCATGTGTGCGTGTGCATGTGTGTGCATGTGTGTGTGTGTGTGTGTGTGTGTGTGTGTGTGTGTGTGTGTGTGTGTGTGTGTGTGTGTGTGTGCACAGCATGTGTTTTACCTTCTCAATGCCTTTCCTGCATGTGATTCATTTGCTCTCATTTCCCAATAACCCTTAGCTTAAAAAGTTTTAAGGGTTGCTCTCGGAAAAAGTAACTGTTTCTCCTTGAAAAAGTAACAAGAGTTCCTTTGAGATTTCTGTTTTGCAGTGATGGGAAAGATTTAGATGTGCCTGTATCAGCACTTTTCTTTTTGTACATAACCTTGCTTTTCCAAAGACATTTCTGATATGTTTCCTAAGTATAGCTGGGGGATTTATGAGATGGTGTGCTGAAACATATACATTTTTCAAAAGTTGTGAACGAGGACTCAGCAATGCTGCAAACTCCTGTTCTTCACCCGATAATTATGTGTTAATTGATCATTAGAGCTGTGAAAATGAGTCAAGATTTGGTAATTAAGCTCTGTTCCCCTTGTAGGAGTGAAAATTACTCAGGGCCTTGACTGGCACCACCACATGCTCCAGGCTTCGTACTGTTTGCAGACTCTTACTAATGACAAGCCGAGGGGGTCAGGGATTGAAGACTGACAGCCCTCCACCCCTCAAAGGGAGGGCAGCCACAAAAGTTCAGAGCCATTGTATTACAATACCGTGTACACTCATCACTGCTGTGGCTTTAGTGAATGACGGTATAAACAACTGGCATTATCCCTACCCTGCCTTCTCTGATAGCTGTCATCCTGTGTGTTGCATTTTTTCTAAGCTACATTTGTATTTCTGTTTTCCTCTTTTGTTCCTTTTCCTCACATTTAATTTTCACGATCTTCACTTAATTTTCATTTAACCATATCCATTCTCGGATTTTCTTATGTTTTGCCTCTGCTTATCTGCTTGTGTCCTTAAACCATATTTGTATCTTCAGGATAATTTACGTTCTCTCATTACTGGGTATTATTACCTTTCTCTTTTTTGACTGAATATAGCACCATTAGTTGGTTAACCTGCCTTGATGATATAATTCCTGAAGTTCATTTTTGCTCATCTTACTGTAAAACATGAATTTAAAACTAAACAGAATGAAACAATCTCTTTGTATTGAAAAGTTTCAGTGCTGCTGGGATATATGCTAATAAAACTAGTGCCACTGGGAAGTGTGCACACTAAATAAATCTTAGAGTGATTAGAATACCTGAGTAAAAACAAATGACTTGAAAGCAGGTTTGTTTGGAAACTGTATTCTTGAAACTGCATTCAAATGTTCTGATGGATAGCGGCTTGTCATGAGTCCATCTTCCCCTGTATCTTTGCTAGTGCTGTAACTGACTTTGGGTTACTGCAGAACAAAAGTATGGAGAGATGTCCTTTCCATTAACTGATCCTGAAGAATTTGCTTCTCTGATCAATAGCATGATTAGTTAATTAAAACAGAGTAAATCAAACCAGTGACTCCTCACGTAATCGGCTAATGAAAGAATTAAACGATTCAAAGGCTGGAGAAGTTAGAGTGTGGTTATCGATTGTTCTTGTTTTTTGCTGAAGTTATATTTCAGCAGTAGTATTCAGAGAAAAAAAAAATGAAAGGTAACAAACGTACTCTGATTTGTTCTCAAATTTTCCAGTATTCCTTGTTAAAAATTATTCTGGATTAAAATTATCTAAATGTGATATGAAATATTAGAAATACATGTAAATACAATGAGAATTTATTTTGTTAATAAAGTGAAATCCAATATTTTACGGTGACTATATTTGTTATACAAAATATCACATTTCTTAGCAACAACAACAGCAAAAAAAATGTACACATATAAAAAGATGACAGCCCTTGGCTAGGTAAAATTTTGTTGTGCAAAACAAGGAGCACAAAAGAGGCAGGAAATGGCAGACCTATTATTTTCACCTGGAGTGCAGAGAAAGTAAAGATAGAATAACAATTCAAAAAATGTGAGGAACTTAAAACAGGGCTGCAGTTGTTTAACTATCTTAGCATTTAACTGTGTGTGATGTCCCTGCCACATAGCTCTGAATCAAGGCATGTAGCTCTGCTAATGTATGGGCTGGCATAACTACACCATAGCCAAGTGAAAAAAAAGCTCTACTAGAAGTGCATAACCTCTATAGGACTGTGCTGTTTCTAGAAGTGCATAACCTCTATAGGACTGTGCTGTTTGATAAATACTTAGTGTGTCATGCACCATGGGGCTGCTGTTTGTCTGTACAATAGAACTACCCAGGAGTGCTAAACATACAAAAAAATAAATAAATAAATAAACTACAGTGCTGGGCTAAGGAGAAGGCCACAAACATGTCTGAGGAGAAAACCACAGGCACTGTGAAGGATGGTGCTGTTTTTAATTCTTATTTTACTACTGGAATCCGCAAACTAATTCTACAGTCTACATATGGATGAAGCACTGATGTAACTTTTTGTCTTATAGCATCTCAGGAGAACTGTGCATCAGAAGTTTAAATAAATTAAACATCAAAGAGTGAAATGTACATCCTCTAATTTCATTGACAACCAAATGATGTCAGCAGAACACTATTCAAAATAATATAATAAAACCAAGTCACGTAAAAGGATAAACTTTCATCACATGAACTTTATCAGATCTAACATAACCAAGGAACACCCCATATTTATACTAATCCATCAGTTACTTAAACAATTGTCTTAGTTTTCAAAACACTTTTAATTGGCATGGACAGTCCAGACTGCATGAAGGTTTCAAAGGGTTCTTGGCTCTTGAATCTAATGCTAACAAAGCCCTGGTCACTGATTAACATTGTTGGAGGACCATCCAGTTTCTTTCAATTTTTGAATAATGTTTTTGTGCTAGATCATTTTCAGAAATTTCAGAGTGTTGGTGAGACATGACAGGCAATGTCACATAAAACTACAGAGACAGTTATTCTTTGTCATAATTGTTTCAATAGTGAACTTGTCTGTTTTTTTTTTTGCCTGCAAGATACAGTTCATTTTATAAAATTCATTATCAGAATCACAGAATCAGTCTCCATAGCTATATCTAAGATAAGATTCATTAAATAGGATTGCAACAGTTTAACAATCCTAGCACATTTAACTGTATGTAATGTCCCTGCCACATAGCTCTAAATCAAGGCATGCAGCTCTGCTAAAGCACAGGCTACATGTGCCCTGGCCCAGATGTAAACTCTGTGACATGCTGTGCATGTGTGACAGTTTGGAAGAAGGTAGTCATGCCCAGACCCTGATCATAGTCAAATGGGGCCTTAGGCAGGGTAATGGATTGGGGGCCCCTCCCCTACAGCAATACCAGTATATCATTACTTTGTTGTCTCTCTTCATTGCCATACAGCACAGTTCAAACCCATCAGTATGCATCTGTTTTCTTCTTTACTTTTACAATGACCACAAGAGATTTGGATTTAATTAAAAACATGTATTAACCATTTTATATCAGAAGCACTGATGAATATGACAAAAGACTCTTACATTGGAAATATACTTTGAGTGAGCATCAGTAAACTTCGCTTCCTTGGAAACTCACATTTATTGTAAATGCATATGTGAAGCCATTAAACTATAAGATACATACTAGGATTCATAGTCAAATAGTATAAAGTGAAGCACTAGTCTGTGGCTGTGTAAAGAGTACAGGAATTCAAAAGATAAATGTGTAACACATTTGCTAACAGCTTGGACAGCCTACTGAAAACAACTGTCCCTTTTCCGGGGCAGTCCATGGGCAGTGACTGGTGAAGTGACTTGGTCAGAGTCATATAGCAGGCAAACAAAGGCGGAGGGGAATCAAACTCTGCATTACAGGAAACAGCTTACAGCCTTATTCCTCTGCACTAAGTACCATACAGACTATTGCAGACCAACACAGTACACTTCACACTCATGAATCTACAAAAAAATAAATAAAAATGCAGTCATAGTTAATATTTTAACATTAGATTCATAGTCTTCATGCTGTCCAGTTTATTTACCACCAAATAAACATGCTAGCAACAGTCAACAAATCTAAGAAACCAAGGCTTTTACCCCCAAATATATGGCTCATATAATGATGATCCTGGTTACTATGATCCTGTTTACTGCAATGAATTCCTTTCTTCCCTTACACCATATCTACTCTGGGATACAGGAACTAAGTATTTATAGATATACAAACCCACACACAGATGTATACCTCTTAATTATCCCTCATTATGAGGAACATTCCTCATGTTGATTTTTAAAAGGTTCATGACCCTTGCAACTCAACACTAAAATGTTCTGTACCATGTTCAATGCTAAGATCTTTTTTAACTGATATTCATGGTAAATAGTACCAAATCATATTATTTCATCAAAAGAATATTTCATAAATATAAATATAAAGTAATACATTTAAACATCCTGTCGGCTTCATATTTGAAGTTGTTAGTAAGCTGTTAGTAAGTGATCTACATTTTGCCCATTTGTTCCACATTATGAGAAGTAGTGTTTCATACTTTGGAGATGGAAGGTTGAGAACTGTGCACAAATATGATCTTCACTTTTCTTTTCTGTGCTTCAAGTGTGGTGAATATGGGTATGTTGCAATATGCTGTAGTAGGGAAACTAAACAGCAGACAAGGATGAGAGGCCATTGACTGTGATTAAGTTATGACCAGTCTGGTCTAGACTGCATTCTGTTACTGTGTTACTGCTAAATGAATGAAGTGCCTTATAAGGGTAGATGAGCAAGAACTTCAAGGGCTTATAGACTTTAGTAGCATGATTACCTTATTGAAAGCACTGTTTATCTGTAAGTGGAAATTCCACTTGTTGATGCCCAGTGAGTGTTTTTGTGCCCATGGAACAAAAAAAAAAAAAGACAGCATTACATGGTTGCCAAACTAGAGGACAAAGTCAGTCTGAGAAAGTCCTACACCCATTTGCCATGGTTTCCTACCTTATCCATTATGTCAATGCTGGGAAAAATTTCCCATTTTTAAGTATCTTTTGAATCACTGGCAGGGATAAAATGTTAAGAGACCCAGCACAGCTGCCCCTACCACAGAGGCAGAGCCAAAGCAATGCACCAGTTTTCAGGATACAGATACCCCATCCATTCTACAGTTCTATAAAGTCAGGTTTTATATGAGACCTTCAATAACAGTATGGAGCACTGGAAAGAACAAAGTCTGGACAGACTTTTCAAGGGAGGTGGAGGATCATTGACCCTGCAATACATATAAATCTAATAAAGGCAGATATTGTCATGCGCCCAGGGAAGAAATAAGGTTCAAAGATCCCAAACTTGAGGTGAAATTATGGAATAGGATTTTAAAAAGTCAACAATCTGCAGGGAGACAGATGAGCTTTAGATCAAGATGACAGTAAAAAGAATCCTTTATATCATTCGAGCAAGCTACCCTTCCATGGAAAGGAATGGGTTTTGGGGATTCTTCTACCTACCTTAGTAGGGGAGGAGGCAGAGCCTTCTTTCTCTTGAAACAGAGAGAGACATAGAGAGAAAGAGAGAGAGAGAGAGAGAGAAGGGGCTCCAGGTCTGTCCAATATCCAATTAAGTTGATTAAGTTGTAAGAGGGTACAGTGGGAGTACAAGAAACTGAGCCATGTGAGGGAAAACATATCCAGGATAGTGGTGGAAGACTCAGCTGCTGAGCCTCCAGCAACTTACTCTTATTTAGAAATGCAAAATGACTCAGTGTTGGGTTATCATTGGAAAGACAGAAGGTTACATGATAGTTATTAGCATCCAAACTGTTTATGCAAATGGCACATAGTGGCCACATATGCCACAGGGTGGGAGCTTGGCATAATGGTTAAGGTGTTTACCTTACAGTTACAAGGTACAGGGTTTGAGTCACACATGGGGTAATTGGCTAGACTTAAAATGGCCCAGAAGGGCTGTTAGCCTAGTACTAATCTATGAACCTATGAACCCCCACCCCCTGCCCAGAAAACCACAGTGAAAAACTTCTGCAAAGCAAATTTCACACTCCTCAAAACTGAGGTGGAATTCTTCAAAGCCCCCGGGCCTGTGGAAAATATGGCCCAGAATGCAGTATCCTTTATAAACACATTCTATGAACACCTTCAGGAATGCATGGATCATGCAATCCCAAATAAAACCAAGACCCAATCCTCCAAAGGCAGACGTCCTGTCTGGTGGACCCCAGCCATAAACAAACTATACAATAGAAGGAGGAAGCTACTACATGAGAGAGCAAAATCCCAAAAAGGGAAGGCATCTCTAATCAGTATTAGCAAAAAACTACGGGCACTCATAAAATCGTCTAAGGCCAGCTTAGAGAGAAAAATTGCGCAGGACACTAAGGATAATCACAAGGCTTTCTTTAGTTATGTTAGGAACCTGGGTGGGAATTCCCAGATATGCTCAGAATTAGTCCAAAATGACAAAAAATACACCGAACCCACAGACATTGCCAACATCCTAGCTGACAGGTTCAGCGCAAACTCCCCCCCCTACCCACCAAAAGGGCAAATATCTATCCCAGCAGAGTGCTGCCCCGCTGACATCTCAGATGCTCATGTAAGAGCCGCCCTCTCCAAAGCAAAAAACACAGTATCAATGGGACCAGACAGTGTCCCGGGCTGTGTTCTACATGAACTCCAAGAAGAACTAAACCCAAACATAAAACTACTGTTCAATCTCAGCCTTACTACAGGATATGTACCCAAAGAGTGGCGTACAGCAACAGTGGTCCCTCTCCACAAAGATGGTGCCTCAACGGATCCTGGAAACTATTGCCCCATAAGCCTGACTAGCTTGGTCTGCAAAGCTATGGAAAGGATCATCATGGACCTCATAAATAAAGATATTGGGGACCTACAGACACTGGATCCTACCCAGTTCGGCTTTGTTAAGGGCAGATCCTGCCCCTTAAACCTGTTCAATTTCTTTGAAACAGTCACCAAGGCCATTGACAAGGGGAAGGTGGTCCACACAGCCTACCTGGACCTCACAAAAGCCTTTGATACAATACCCCACTCGGGCATTATAGATAAGCTCACCAGCTTAAATATAAACCCCTATGTCACTAGATGGGTTGCAAACTGGCTCAAGGACAGAACCCACATGGTTAGAATTGCTGGAGCCATGTCAGACTCCAAACCAGTTACAAGTTGCATCCCACAAGGCTCAGTCCTGGGACCTCTCTTGTTCGATATATATTTCTCGAAGGTACAGGCCAACACAGAAGGACTGTGGCTGACCAAGTTTGCAGATGACTGCAAACTGGGCACCATAATCGACTCTCCAGCCGACACAAGCATCCTCCAAAAGGGCCTCATAGAAACAGACAACTGGTGCCAGAGCCATGGCCTCAAGCTAAACGTCAGAAAGTGTATAGTCATCCCCTTTGGCAAAAACAAAGCGCCCACAGATTACCACATAGGTGGTAATCCATTAAGTACAGAAGAAGTAATTAGGGACCTGGGGACCCAAGTTGATAGCAATCTCTCATTTGACAAACACGTGGCCAAAGTGGTTAGAAAAACATTTTATATAGCCCACCTAATCATGAAGGGATTTACATCTAGATCAGGGGAGGTCATCGTGCCTCTTTACTCATCCCTCATCAGGCCCATAATTGAGTACAATGCCCCTTTTGGGATGTACCTTACCAGACACCTGCAGCAACTGGAAAGACCCCAAAAGTACCTCACCAAGAGGATCAAAGGGCTCAAACAGATGCCATATGCTGCCCGGTTAAAGAAACTCCAGCTCTACTCAGTGACATACCGCCTGCTCAGAGGCGATCTGTGCCTGATGTATAAAGCCATGTCCAACCTGGAATTAATGGACATGCTGCACCTCAGAAAATCCAAATCCCATCGAGCTATGCGCTCGAGAGACTTGAACCTCAGCACTGAAATAAATAGGACATGCTGAAGGAACAGATTCATAACCGAGAGGCTCCCTTCACTCTGGAATGAAATCCCAGTCCAGGTTATGCAGAGTCCCTCATTGACTCTCTTCAAGAGGAATCTTGACGAGTGGATGGGAGATCGTAGGTTTACCCCGGGTATCACTTCTGTGTCACTGTTAGACAGAGGCACAGTATACTAACCTCGAAAAAGGGCATAGCAAAATTAATTTAAAATGGGTGGCGAAAGCCAAACACACTCTGGCTAGGCTTATAAATGCCCTAGGACAGATAGCCTAGTATGAACCTATGAACCTATGAACATAGCCATGTCTTAGGGGAAATTAAGGAATATAAAAAAAAATAAATAAAGCAAGGTTTCCTGTCAGGCTTCATTTGTCAGTCATCCTAAAGGAGATTATGAATGATGGTGTCTGTTGTTCTGAATGCCAAAAGACAGGCCATACCTCTCAACTGTACAGATTTTCGCAGAATGTCCAGATGTTTGCCTCATATTTTTGGTGTGTTCCTCCTAAAATCTGTACCTTTCTGGCAAATAGCTGAAGATTGAAGTCATTAAATAATGGCAAATATTTGAATTTAAGACTCTACATCCTTCAGAAAATTCATGATAATGCAAACCTATTATTCTATCAAATTTCTAAGTTTGTAAGAGCAATATTTAAAATCTGTCCCTGTTTTTCCCCCATCATTTTAGGCTTTGTCCAGATATTTTGCTCTAAGAAGTTGAAAGGTATACGACAGGCTCAAACCCTGGTTTTAGGAATCCTTTAATTCCTGTGTCTATAAGTGAAGTTGCAGTAAAAAAAAATCTGCAATAGACATTGAAGGGGCTCTATTCAGGTTCAGCAATAGTTATCAACATATTTCAGTAGTGCTAGACTATGCTTTTATGTTCCCTGATATATTACTTTCAAAATGGCAAATTCCAAAGCAATTGTGAATATAAAAGAGCTGAGGTCCTCAATTTATCATCTCCTAACAAATGCTTTGGTGGAATGTTTTACCTATAATCTATGTTAAGAAAGGCTATTGAGGTAGACAGAAAAAAACATGGACCAGCTTTTTCCCTAGTTAATGTTCTCTGTCTGAGGGGTACCTCAGGCCTCTGTATGCTTTAGTATCTTCAAATTAGTATACATGTAGGCAACAGAATGGGCTATTGCATATAGTAAATGAGACATGGAAGAGGGAGCAGTAGACCCCCTTCTAGAGTGTCAAAGCATTACATTAATTTACAGAAGAAAATGAAATTCATAGTACCCACCACTGAACAAGAGCACATGGAGAAGGCGCAAACTCAACAGCCAGAAATAGATATTAGAAATGCCGGGAATAGGGAGTCTCATGTGTGAGACTGAGTGTGAGTTCTGGTCCCAGTACTGAGAACAAGTTCCTGTCCAATTCCAAATGGCATGCATACTATGAAATCACTAAACAATTAATGATAAAACTGTAGGATAACACAGACAGAGAAGCAGGGTAGTGAAAAAAAAATTACCATATAACATATATTGTCTGCAACCAAGGTAGTGGTGAATGGTATCCTTTCAAAAAGTCAGAAAGAAGAAGTCAAAGTTATTCCTGAGAAACAAGAACATTTTTCTGAATTACCTGGATGGACAGAGCTTATTAAACACCCCTTAGAAACAGGCCCCATGGGAAAAAAGATAATTTGTGACCCTATAAAGTTCTTGAATCCTAGAAAGAAGTTGTCCAGGTAGTGATAGGAAAACTAGGAGCAATGAAAGAGTCCACTAATGAGTGGAATAATTATATCATACTAGTCCTAAAACCAGATAGTTCTGCCGATTTTATAATGTCTTTAGAAAATTGAACAGCATCTCTAGGTTAGACAGCATAAGGTAGATAAGTTAGTGGACTGGCTAGTGAATGCAATGTTTCTTAGTAGCCTGGATTTAACCAGTAGATATTGACAGATTCCTAATAAACTAATGAGGCTAAGGAAAGAAATACTTTTTGAAATGTAAATGTGTTTATGTCTATTCCACCATACCATCTTCCCTTTCGATCTCTATGGTTCTTCAGCCACCTTCCAGAGTTTAATGGACCAGATGCTAAAACTTCACTAACCTTATATTGTGAATTATTTGGATGATGTAATCATTAACTCATACGATTGGGACTCACATCTTCCCAAAGTCTAAGTGATATTACACTCACTAAAGCAGGCCTTGCTTACTGTTAATGCTCTGAAATGTATCATTAAAATGATAAAGGTGAGAAACCTTTGATATCTAATTCAGAGGGAGCTCCCAAAAAAGAGAAGATAGGGGTTTTCTTTGTTCTTGCAAGGGTACTATAGAAAATTAATTCCCCACTTTGTATATACATAGCCAGTCACCTTGTAAACTTGAACATGGGAAAATGTCAAAACAGGCCAGGTGAATGCCAAAGCTGATGAAGCATTTCAAAGGCTTAGACAAAGTCTGTGTGTGGAGCCAGCTCTAGTGTCCCCCAACTTTTCCAAATTATTTACTGTTTATACAAATGTTTCAGAAACTGGACTGGGGACAGTGTTTTCATAAAAAGCTAAGGAATGAGGAATACCCAGTACACTACCTGAGAAGAAAATTAAATAAAATCAAAATTAGATAACCTACAGCTGAGAGGAATGCCCTTCTATAAAATGGCATTAGGGTCTCTACATTACTACTTGTGAAGATGAGAGTTTACTTTAGTAATAAATCACACATCACGCCAATGTCTTCACCAGCAGAACAAAAGCAATGTTAAGCTCTGTTAGTGGGTCTGGCATTTCAACTGTTCTGCTTCTGGATTCTCTAGCATCTGTTGTTTACCACCACAGTCCAGAAATGGTTCATCTAGGGCTTGTAGAACTTCCAGCAGGCTCAAAGTCAGTGATTTCAAGATGGTGATCATCTGTAACATAGCATGGTGGCTCTACCAGGAAATGCCTAACAGGTGCAGAGATCAGCTATAGGTAGGGATATGTAGCAAGCTGATGCAGAAAATAATACTAATTAGATTATCTGGTAGAAGGTGGAAATGACCTTTTGTAGAGGAAAATACATGGAAGCAGAAGCTAGGGAGTAGCCCCTTTAAAATGACATAACTTAGCCTAAGCAGCTGTTAGCTGACATACAGAATTTGCCTGACCAGAGGAAGTTTTCAGTAAAGGATTTTATTTGCTGTGACTTTGCATTGACAACCAGAAGGGTATTTGCAAAATGTTTTATGTCCCACCAGTGGAAGACCTGGTGAAAAAGTAAACTTCCTTTTTTGTGTGTTCCTGGTATAGATGCTGTATTGTCCTGAGTACACTTGGGGACTGTCAGCTTGAAATATATGTTTGAATCTTAAGTAAACATTGTTTCCAAAGTGGCCAATAAACTGAACTGCTGTGAGTAGTGTAGTACTGAATCATTGTCTTGATTTTCCATCTGTTCTTATTTTGCAAAGATGGAATTTTTTTGTTCTGTAGAATAAAACCACTTCTTTTGTGAAAAAAAAAAACTGTCTGCCACTTGGAATGTGAAAAAATACTCTATATTTCTTTTGTGGCTCTAAACTTTAAATGTTAAACAGGCAGTAGAGTTTTATATTACAATATAAAAAAATATATAGTATTCAGTGATCTTTGCCATGCTGAGATAAGTACAATTGTACCAGTTGTGGCATGCTAATGTTTTGTATGTTATTTCCCTGATAATAAGCATCTCAGCTTTTTGTCAGCATTGTCGCCTCACAGTAAGATGTTGTCCTGTTCGATTCTCAGCTAGAGTATCTTCTGTGTGGAGACATGCGTGAATGGGCGTACTTTCGTTGAAGGTTGTACGTCACAGCCAGAAACTCGGCACGTAAAAATCTACTGCCAATCATTAGCGGACCGGAGTTCCACTGTGGCGACCCCTAACCGGGAAAAGCCGAAAGACACAACAAGTGAGAATTTAATAAACATAAGTGTACTAGGATTAGTATATATACTAATCCCAGCTCACTAATGTTTTGCATGCTGTTATTATGGTAACAGAAAGCTGTGTTGTTCATGATTACATAAACGAGGGATGTGGAACTTACTTGGTGTCCAGCGTAACAGGAAAAATCACAGCGCTGATCTGTAGTAAAAGTGCTATTCTGTGATATCTAACTGGTAAGATCAGATGAGAATAGAAAATATTTTGAGCACTGTGAAATAGGAAAGCAACATATCACTGATTTGTGCTAACCCTCTGATACCCAATTTGGGGTATACCACTGTATAGATGCTCTAGCTCTCCTGCAATGTTTATTTCCTTTTGATATGGGCTACAGGCAGTGAACATGGCAGTGGTCTGTATAACAGATATGTATATGTGGGGGTTCAGAAGCAGGTTTTCCGGAGTAGACCTGAATTATTGTTTTATTTAATTAATTTATTTATTACTTTATGGTGATGGGGAGACTGACAGTATATGGTACCTTAGTATGAATCATTTGCCAATGCAGCACTGAATTAAAAAAAGAAGTGCAATTACATTGTCAGTGAGAAAGAAAACTGAGTCAGTTTCCCTGGTTTCACAGTACAGGTTCAGTTTCACACTACAAAATACACTTTCTCTTTTATATTAGTAAATGCACTGTAACTGAATTAAGCTGTCACTGTTTAGTACAATTATTCATTTCAATAGGGCTTATCTATGTCAAACAACCCATATGAATATTAATATTTTGTACGCTGTCTAGAAGAGATGTTCTGGGTGAAGCTGTGTTGTGTTTTCATGAGTACAAGCCCACAGAAAAAAACACCATGCAATCAGTTATTTATTACACGTCTTCAGTGTTGTTACTAAGTTTTCACTTAAAAAATAATGAGGCAATATATAGATAATGCTAAAGCTGTGTGCCAAAATGCTGAAAAGTGACAGAGCTGTGAGCAAGCATTTAATTTAATGAAGACTGGACATCATTTAGCAGAGCTTACTCCAGGAAGAATTTCATTGCCTCAGTAAAATAAAGGGATGCATACTGAGGTAGTGAAGCCCCTCTGACAGGGGAGGATGTGGGCATTTGCTCTCTAAAATACAGACTTAAAATTCTACTTTAAACAGATATTTTTATTAAACAACAACTTAAACTTAAATTTAACAAATATCTTCCAAAGTATAAAAAGACCCACCAAAAACTGGGCATGCTTTATCACAACAGAACATTTTTAACCTCTAATGCTAGACTCTCCCTGGCTCAGACACTTCTCCTCCCTTCCCTTATCTATGCCACCCCAGTTCTAATTAACATTCAGTCCACAACCCTGGCCAAACACCAACAAACTTACCACAAAATAGCAAGATTTGTCACTAACTCTCCTTATAACTCATACCATCGCCTTGCACTCAATTCTCTCCAATAGCTAGAACTTCCACAACTCCTACTATCACAATTTCAAATCATACACTCCACATTATACAAGCCATCCTCCTGTCCTGCTCTCTCTTCCCTAGTATCCACTTATACTCCCACTCGTACCCTCTGCTCCTCAAACCAGCAACTTCTAGATATTCACCCACCTAAGAAGACTGCTGGTAAACTACTATATAAATCCTCAGTTGCCCAAGCTTAGAATGAACTTCCAACACTTATATATTCCATTACCCACTTTATACACTTTAAAAAAGAACCGGGAATTCACCTTCGAAACACCGACTTGCACCTGTCATGACCCTAGCTAACTCCAGTACACTCCCATACCTTAAACTATCTTACATTTCCTCTGTTAACCCTTCTTTCCTCAGGAATGTTATTCCACTTCCTCCTACACCTTCCCACCCTACACATACAGTTCAGCTCTCATACCTTACACATGTAGTTTTCCTAAAATACTGCATTCTGAAAACATACTTCTCCACCACTTCATTAATTGTATATATGACTTTGAAAGCTCTATTGCTGTACATACCCAAACTAAAAAAAAAAAACATTTATTACTATTGTGTATATATTTCCTGATCTGATGTACCTTAACTATTGCTGTATCTTGGACTGTGAATTTTTATGTATTGTTAACTATCTGTAACTGAAGCCTTTCTCCTTGGGTCTCCACTGAAAATGGGTTTCTAGCCCAGCTGGACTAACCTGATTAACAAATGCCAAGCTTGGTGTTAGCATTTTGGGGTTCCCCAGCAAATGTCAAGTTGGGGCCCCCTAGGCACTTCCGATGTATATATGTATCAGTCTGTCATTGCCACCCCTCCTAAGCAACTTTATAGCCATGGTGCTGCTTTCAAGGCAGATTTGTTGTAGAAAAATAAAAGTTTTATTGAAAACTGCTTTTACATTACAATGGGCCTATGTACGACACTATCTTGGCCCATCTTACAAAGGGGCATTTACAGTTACAGGCATTTAGTTGCAACAATGATATATCGCAACAACTCTATGTACAGGTCTGGACTTGGGATAAATGGCACCTCAGTCCCCCCGTGTACACACACACACCCTCCAGCCCTCCCCTCTGCACCCCCCCCCATCTTGGGCTCCTCATACTGTCCACATTACTTTTTTCTTCCTTTTCACATATTTTGTCTTATTCTACAACATTTTCAAGACACCATAACGTTCTAAATGTTCTGAAGTTCATTTTAGTTTTTTTTTCTTTTTACGCTACCTTTTCATCCAATGAAGGCTTAAACAGGAATTATGACTAAAGAAAGAAATTCAGTGTGTTGCTGTTCAGCTTTAGTTTTTTCTTGCATCCTTTCAACACACCTTTCCTAACCAAGATAGCACAGCAATAACCATTTAGGAAATAACTCATATAAGCCAAGGTCCAAGAAGCCATAGGGATATACATATGCTGGAATGCATTTTAGAGCATTTTCCCAACATTTTAATCCAATGGTAGCCTAACCAAAAATCACGAGTAAGAAAAGAATTTCAGTCTTATTTTTATTTATTTATTGATTTAATGATTTATTTATTTATTTTGTCTTTCTAGGAAGATATAAGTTGAACCCAAGGCTAAATGTTCAAAGCTGACAAAATAGTAGCTGACAATAAAATAACAAACCAGCTGTTGTGAAGATACACAGGTTTATCCCGGAATATAGGAATCTCTAAACCCCCCACCTAAAAAAGACAGTTAATGCCTATGCATCCCACTGGCATTAGATTGGGATGAAAGCAGAGGTACAAATTGATACAGTCATGTATTTTAAGTGACTTCTGACATATATATACATAGCATGCCTCCTCACTCCTTACTCCTAACCCCAAACACAGCCTCCTGTATACATACCTGATGTATGATTGTCAGGAAAGTGAAAAATATAATGATTGCAGTAATTTATACTACTTTCTTCCTACTAGACAGTGCACTGCCCCTACAGAAGCTATACTAATCTTCTTTGTACACCTTTGAGGTCTTTGGGAAAAATAAAAGAAACAATGGCCACACTGTCCTCAGGCGAAACATAAGCTATACTGACTTCCTGTGCACACCTCCAAGGTTTGACTGTAATGAAACTTAAAAAAGTAATAACCACACAAGCCCCCCCCCACCCCCACATAACCTGCAACAGTTTTCTGTAGACAGACATTTAAGCAGGGCTGGTTTTAGAATGAGTATAGTTGAGAACAGAAGCCATTATCACCTTTATCCTAACAGGGTCGTATCACAACCCTGTTTGGGTTGAAAAGCATAATCAGAAAATTAATACATTTTTTTCTCCTCATTTTTTCTCAACCAGCAGCAAGCAGCTTTTGTGAGGTCCACACACAGTCAAGGATAACTAAGGGAGATCCCTGTATTTATTTATACATACAGTCTGAGGACTGGGGACCACCAGCATCCTAGAAGATCTGGTCTAAATGTTCTGCGATATATTTTATGCGTTACATTTGAAATATAATTACTTGTTACCTGCATTCTTTACTGATACCCAGAATAATAATGTATATGTTGTAGCATTACTGGGTGTGTGCACAGATAAAAATCAGTGATATTTTTTTACAGACAGACACACACACACACACACACACACACACACACACACACACACACACACACACACACAAGCCATAGCAGTACTAGTTTTGTACTTATTTCAGCAAATAGCAATACATTGTACAAAACTGATACTGCCACACCAAATCAGTGACTGCAGTTTAGCAGTCACCAAACAATATCAGGGGAAGTCACTTTTATTTACCTTACCGAAGAGTAATGCATATCTGTTACTGTCCCTGATTTTAACAAACACTGATAAAACCGAGAATTCACAGAAAAAATGCTAAAAGCTTAGGACAGTCCTAGAAAATCTTTTATTCCAAATCACAAGATGAGCTCTTTCATTTTAAAACACTTGAAACTTCATCAGATAACACCATTTGTTAAAGTCTCACTTTTTATACTACTTTCAAAATGGTGGAATATGTCATGTGATGGCCAAACTCCCTTCTAAAAGCCACATTTAAAGAAACAAAAATTAATTTTTGCAAAGTTGAACTTTTAATCCCAACAATCTTCCTTTTTATATTTTACATTTAAAAACAACACATTTTGTATAAAATCATCAAAACTATCAAATTATTTATCTGACTAATGCCTTCAAATTTAATAAACATGCAATTGATGTTTGTTCATGTAGACATGGCAGATTCCCTGCATTAAAGTGGAGCTGCCAGTTCAGCTCTCTTTGTTCTAATAGGAGAGACCAAGGCCCTCCACTTATACTTCGGGTCACTTTCTCTAGAGTGCTGAACTTAAAACCATGTCCTGGATTTTCTTGAATATGTTTGGAAAGGGTGTTTGTATCTTTCTTGTTCTTAATGTCATATAGATATTTATACACCCTATCCTTTAGCTTTCTTTCGTTCAGTCTTGCCTATAGAGAATCCAGAGCAAGACTGACACACAGACACCACCCCAGCAGTATCAAAGTTAACATTTCCTGACAGCTTAAATAACTGTGAATTAATACTGAATTTTTCCCCTTCAAAAATGTATTTATAATAAGTGCATCTCCCACACTTGCTCATGTTCATTCTTTTTTTACTACTACTTATAGCCTTTGAGAAATCGTCCAATATATTTTTCATGTTTCTACCTTTTCTATACACTACGACTGGTTTCGCACTTAATTTCTGCATTATTCACCTGTCTTCCTTAAGACTTGACCAGGTTTTTCAAGGATCCATCTAACAAACTGACTATCTGCATTATGCATAGTAATGAGTGCATTCTTGTAACATTTATTGTTATTGTTAGCAACATTTCCATTACTTATACTTGTGTCCTGTATCTTTGTTATTCTAACTGTATCATCTGACTGGGAATATAGTATAGCTGGGAAATAACCACATTCTATTTTATTCATTACTTCATATATTATTTTATTTATTTAAGTTTGATGACCGGAGAAGTCCACTGGGCCAAGAAGAGCCCATTTTCAGTGGAGGCCCGGGGAGAAAAGCTCCACAATAATTGCAAGTTACATTTGACATGTTACAAAAGGACATAGTTTATACAGCTAATTAAACATTTACAGATAAGCTCTATGATATTTGCAATTGGCTTGTCACAATGTTACAAAAATGAAAATACATAATTCAATACAGAAATTTCAACATTTACATAAACTGAATATTTTTGCTATAAACTCAGTTGTAGGTTTAACATTTCAAAATATATAGCTACTAGCCATTAGTAGGTTAGGAAAATATTATGCATGGAGAGGGTAATCGTATAGTTGAGACTGGAGAGTATAGTACAACAGATATTATGGAGAAAAATTAGTTTTTGGTAGGGGAGGGATTGTTTTGGGTGTGATGAAATAATGGTAGAGGTAGTTGGATGAGTCAGGGCAATGTGGAATGAGAGGAGTAAGTTGGAGAGTGGCAAGGGCATTCCCATTTGGAAGAAAGATGAGAGAGTAGCTGAGATTTGAAATTTGTATGGTTAGGTAGGTTGTGTAGGTGTGTGGGGTGAGAGTTCCACTGTTTAGCTAAGGAGTGGGATAGCAGTAGATGGCCAGGAGGTCGTGCAGGTTTGTGGACCTGAAGGAGATTTTGTTTTTTGGATCTGAGTGAGTGGTTGGGGATGTAAGGTTTTAAGGAAGTAGCGAGAGCTGGGCAGTTGGCAGGTTTAAAGAGGAGCTTGTGGGCAATGGTGAGTTGTAGGTAACCAAGGTAGTTGGGTAGTTCAAGCCAGTTTAGGGTGAGGAGGGAGTGGCAGTGTTGGGATGAGTTTTTTGAATTGGTTGCAAATTTGGAGATCTTGTGGTAGCAGGATTCAAGTTTGGACCGAAAAAGAGGGGCACCATTCATAAGGGAGGGGAGTAGGAAGATGGATGCAAGAGTCTGACGGGTAGAGGGGCTTAGAAAGTGGTTGTGCCTGTAGAAGATACCTAACTTTTGGTGGGTTTTCCTGATTGCGGAGTGGATGCAGGTGTCAGATTTTAGCTCTTCATCAATAATGACGCCAAGAAGCTTGGTGCTGGGAACAATTTCAAGGAGGGTGTTGTTTTGGCTCTGTATGGTGAATGTGGATTTGTCAATGGAGTTTTTGGTAGGGGAAAAAAACATTAGTTTGGTTTTATTTGCATTTTGTGCCAGATGGTTAGACTGCATCCAAGTTTATGTTTTTCGAGAAGGCTAGTTAGGTTTTTGCTAGCAGCTTGGAGGGGGAAAAGTCTGAGCAGATGATTGTTGAGTCATCTGCATATTGCATGATAGATGAGTCTGGGATGGATTAGTGAAAGTTGTTAATGAATAGGTTGAAGAGAAGAAGGCCAAGAACAGAACCTTGTGGGACATCTGTGAGTGTGGAAAGGAAGGGGGAGGTTGAAGTTTTCCAATGGACAGCTTGTTGGCAGTTAGACAAGTAGTTGAAAAAACAGGCGATGGTGGTGGGAGAGAGGTGTAGGATGGAGAGTTGAGATATAAGTAGGGTGTGTGAGATGGTGTCAAAAGCCTTTGACAGATCTAGGAATAGTGTGGATATGAACTTGCCTGAGTCACGTTTGAGGTTTATGGTTTCAAGAAAGGAAAGATGGGCAGTCATGGTGCTGTGGCCAGGCTGGAAGCCATGTTGGGTAGGAGAGAGGAGATTGTTTAGTGTTAGGTGTGCCATGAGTTGTGCTTGTATTGTTTGCTGTAGTATTTTAGAAAGAGAGGAAAGGATGGCAATAAGCCTATTAAATTTTCTACAAAGTCATTTGGATAGCCCCTATTATTAAACGTTCCTTTTAGGAGCATGCATTCATCCCAAAAGTCACTATCAAGCATAACCATTCATGCCGCTCTTACAAATTGCCCTTTTACAACTGCCTTCTTCTGTATATGGGAATGGGTACTGGTAAAGTGTAAGAAGGCATTCAAATATGTTGCTTTTCTAAAAATTCAAGATGTAAACCTACTATTTATAAGAACTTTACATAAGCAAATATCTAAATAGCCTATATTTACCACATTCATTTCATATGCAAAGTGCAATAAATCTATTGTAGTATTTATATATTCTGTAAAGACTTTTATTCTTTCTTTGCTATCATCCCATACAAAAATATATATCATCCAGATATCATAAATAAAGTCTGCAAGAACTCATATAACTGCTATTAAATAAAAATTTCCTTTTCCCATTCAATCATTACAATATTAGCAAATAGGGCCCCACAAGCAGACCCAATTGCTATCCTTTTACAGATAACATTTTCCTTCAAATATAAAGAAATTATTTCTCAGTACATTATCCAGCAAATTATGATGCAAATTAATTCTGCCCTGTGGTATTCCTTTGTGCATTAAAAATTCAGTAAGTCATTCTAGGCCTAAGTGGTGAAATATCACAGTATATAGATCCTTAACATCAATGGTCATAAATATATAAATTTCCTTACATTCTAAGTTATTAATTCTTTGTTATTAATTCCAAAAAAATGCCAAGAATCCTTGCAAACATGGGCTTCTTAGAAAACCAAATGTTTCAAATTTTCATCCAAGAATTTTGCGCATGGATGTATAATGGAGCCTTGGGTGTCAACTATAGGGTGCATAGGGGGATTTTGTAGGCATTTATGAATCTTTGGAATACCAAATAAAATGAGGACTCTGGGGGTAACCACATTCAAATAATTAAGCTCATCAGTATTTAATTGTTGTTCTATAAACATGTCATTCAACTTACCTCTTATTCTTCTATATGCCGTGTTTACTTCATTTAAAGAAACATTACTCTATATGTCTTCTGATTACATCATGTTCATTCTATTTACATAATCATTCTTACCCATAACCACAATCCCTCCTCCTGTATGTGGCTTCATAACATGTAAATCACTATTTCTCATATCTGTTAATAAACCATATTCAGCAACTGACATATTGTTTAATGTCCCTCTATTATTATTACAGTTCAGTTTTAGGGAATTATGTATGTCAAGCTCACACAGTTTCTCAAATATTTGAAGTGGGGGATGAATCTGGGGGTTATATATGCTTGTAATTCCCAGCCCTGCCATGGCTGTAGACATTTCATTAAAAAAAGTTAGAGTTCCCCACACACTCCTTTAGATCCATTAACACATGTGCTATATCTGCTCTTTTTTTTGATGCAAATGTTAGACCTCTAGCAAAAAATGTTTTATTTCCAATTCCTGGTTTTCTGTCCATGATTCTGTCACTGTGGGCAGCCCCTCTGTGGAGGTTGGGTTCGAGTTCCTTCCACGCCATTGGCTGTTCTGATTCCCTTTCTTTATTCTTGCACTTTGAATCCAACAGTTGACTGAATGCTTTGAGGATATTTCCAACAGTGTTACCCCTTCAAATAGCAGAAGGAAGGCCAAGATTTTACCCCACCATTATGTGAGGATAGATACTAGTACACCTAACCCATGGACTACTAATTTTTTGACTGCTTCTATTCTGTTACCTCATACACATGGAAATATTGCTAGAAGTAACCCTCCACTTTTACAGGAATGGTTGCAGTCTAATTTCAACCTTACAGAGACTCACAAAAGGAATGTTACTACTCTTGTGGATTGATTGAGTGAGTATGACTAAAAACTGTTAAAAGTAAAAAAGTTACAGCTTGAGAATGCGTATTTTTTTGAGTCAATTAAAGCTAACAGAGTGCTGAAGGGTCTGTACATGTGGCAATTTCCCACTGGCTTAATAATTGATTCACTGTTCCATAAATACCTGCTGGTAATGTTTGGCTGGCACATATGTGAATACATAGAGCTGTTAATAAAATAGAACTGTAAATTAATTGATGAACTGGTAGCAGAAATTGGTGTATTGGATAATGCAATAACACATGAATTGCAATTTGAGCAATATATATATATATATATATATATATATATATATATGCTGTGATGATAGGAGGTACTACCAGCCATGCCAGGAGAAGTAGGGAAGTGGATGCTTAACTTGTGCCAGCACAGCTATCCGGAATTTTGTAAATAATTATATGTCATTTGTATATTAAACTGATTTGCACAGACACTTGTGCTGAAAATGTATTTGTGAGGTTTGCTTGTATTAAAATGTATTAACAGTGCACCCTGCTGGAATGAAAAGAACTGTACATGTATTATTTTTAACTGAATTAAATGTATATGTTTTAATAGAGGACACTGGGAGAGCAAAGGTTAACCAGCTAGCTTACTTTAAGAAAAATTAGGGAAATGTAAATAAGCTGTTAAACAATTAAAAACGGCACCCAACAGTGCTGAATAGGAGAGGAGATGGTGGGTCTGGAAGAAGCCTTTGCTCATTAGCTCAGTAAAATGAGGGGAAGCCCCAGGCACTGTCATAAACATTTAGATGTGTATTGTAGCTGTCTCAGCTTCAAAGGAGGATACTGTGAGAACTAGAGTTAAGTGATCAGACGAGGTCACTCTGCAAGCCAGCTTGGATATTATATTTTACAGGGAGTAATATCTGAGTATTTAGTATTCTGTTTTGGGGAACCTGATTTGAAAAACTGCTCATGTATTTCATTGTGCCTTGCTCTATCAAGTAAGTTATTAGGGAATAATAATTCTCCCATATTTAGTGAGGAATATAGTGAAGCTTAGTTTAGAGATTGTTTTTCTTATTTGTATGAGTCTGTCCATCAATTTTATTTTCAATATTTCCTGTGATTTGAACGCTGTGGTTTACTGTAAATATATATTTAGCATTTACTTGTTCTTTTATTATTTATTATTAAATGTATTTAAATGTTTCATTGTGACTGGTCCTTGTTGAACGGATTTAACATTTGAGTGTGCTTATATTTATTTTGTGACACTGTGTGGACCACTCCTGAAGGCCTAGCTGTCTTTGTCAACAACTACCATTTGTATTAATATTAATATCATACAGTATAATTGTCCACCATTAAGGGCCTTAGAGTAGCTGTTTGTGGAGTGTCTGTTAGTGGTGATAGCTACCTTATACTATGGGCAGAAGGGGCCACAGCAGGTAAATCTGTGCCAGCCTTTCCCAGGTGTGTGTGTGTGTGTGTGTGTGTGTGTGTGTGTGTGTGTGTGTGTGTGTGTGTGTGTGTGTGTGTGTGTGTGTCTAAAAAATCAAATCTCACAGTGTGTGCGCATCAGCTACTTGGAGCAGGGACAGTGAGAACTGGGCTTACAGAGAGGGTGCTGGAGGTCTTGGCTTGGACACTCAGCTGAGGACTTAACCCTACTGCTGTACCAATGGGGAGTTTTATTGGGGACCTGGAGAGATACAGAAAGAGAGATCCAGACCCTGGACTGAGGGTGTTCCCTGTCTGCTGTTAAGGGAAATTGTGCTTGATGCAGAGAGGTCTGCATGTGGAAATACTGAGTGTATCCATTTGCATGCCAATGCACGTCCCTTTCCAGTGTCAGTGGTGAGGATTCAGGCCCCTTGATTATTGGCCTAGTGTGAGGATGTCACATATTGGTGTGCAGTGGTGGGATATTAATTGAACTCCTGTAGCCTGTAAGCAGTTGTCATTTAAAAAGTGCACTCTCAAGCAGTCACAAAGTAGACATCCAGAGTTTCATATCACAATAGTTTTATTTATTTACTTTTTGCTAGCTTAGTTAGTCAGGGAGAGCAGGCAAGGGTATTAGCAGAGGGTTATGGTAGGCTGAAAAGGAACCAGTCCATGTCAACCTGACTAAATGGGAAATTATTGCAGCCTTAATAATAGCTGCACCACAGACCAGCAACCAAGAAGACAACCAATCTGGCATTTGAGGTACAGCTCTCAGGAAACAGGACATCTCAACTTTTCCTCAGAGGACATAAAAATACATCTGGAGCTAAAGGCACTTGAATCGGAGGCTAAGTGTTTGAAACTAGAATCATCAGAGAGACTGGGGCATTTGGAGGCTGAAGAAAATGAGAAACAGCGGTGTTTGGAGGCCAAAGAAAATGAGAGATGGCGATGCTTGGAGGCCAAAGAAAAGGAGAAGCAGCATCAACATATGTGGGAGATTTGGACTCTTCACCAGGATCATGGAGGTAATGGGAAAGGAATAACCAAACCTGAAAATAAATAAAGGTAAGTAAATGTCTTCCACAATGTACAGAGGGTGATAATTGTGATAGTTTTATTGATATATTTGAAAGGGTATGTAAACAGTATAATGTTGACCAAGGGCTCTGGTACAGTTCCTGACCCCCTTATGCCATGGTGAAGCTGTAACTGCTGTTTCTAAATTGTCTGATACTGATTGCTTAAACTATGCTACAGTTAAAAAAATGTTTATTGGAATGTTTTAAGTTAACACTGGAAGCTTACAGAAAAAGGTTTTGTGAGCATAGGCACAAGGCACATAAAAGTGTCTGTGATTGTATTGCTGAGTTAAGCACTTATTTTCATCGGTGGGTGAGTGGGTGTCAGGTCATCACTTTTCAAGGGCTGGCAGACCTTTTGGTGAGGGAACAAGCCCTTAGCACTTTGACTGAGGACATCAGAACCTGGTTGGCAGACAGGGAATGCAGATCTGCTGATGAGCTGGAGAAAAAAGGGTATCTCTACTTAGCAAGCAGGGCATCACTGCACAGGAAAGGGATACCCAGTGCTGCATATAGATACAAGGGAATACATAGTGGCTGGCCTAAACCACCCCAAGTAGTTTAGGTACATGGCCAGGATCAAGGGTTAAATATTTTAAATTTAACCAGTGGGACCATGTAGCATATAGATGTCCATGGAGGCAAGGTGGGGAACAAAAGGTGGAGGATCCAGCAAGTGGAAATAACAGAATGCCAGTGGTTGTCTGGAGACAACAAGAGCACCAAACTACCACCAGAATCTGTATCCTATCTTGGTGGATGGAAAACAGGCTACTTCCAAGGGAGACACCGCCTCTGATATAACCATTGTGAAGCCTACAGTGGTTAAAAAGGAGCATTACTTGCTTGGGCAGTCAACTCCAGTCAGAGTTTTAGGAGGGACTCATTCCAAATGACATTGGCCAGGTTCACCTTGAATGGTAGGGTGGAAAAGAAAGCAAGCAAGTATGTGTGCTTGAGGATATCCTTGCAGATGTCTTAATGGGGAATGATTTTGATAATGCATTACCTTGTGTAAATGCAGTGACACACACAGTCAGACTTAGAGACAGGTATGTGGGTCTGGTAGCCTGGGGGACAACCAGACAGACTGGTTTCCTGAAGCCAGGACTGGTGATATGGCTAATTCAGGCTGGGTGCTACCCTGAAGCAGTGAGTCTAAAGATGAGCCACAGCTGCTGGTAGGTACTGATCTTCCCTTGGACAGGGTGACTGCAAGGGCAGAGATGAGTGGTAGTACCCAAGCTGACAGTGAGGCACCCCAGTACAGGAAATACCAGGCTTCCTGTGGAAGGGGCACTGGGAAAGGTCACAAAGATAGACTTGAGACAGGCTCCGCTCTCAGACTCTGCATTACAAGGCTTGAGGGAGATATCTAGGGAGGTGCCTGATTCTGAAGGAAAAGGGAAGTCTGTATACTGGAACAAATGTTTAGAGTACAAAGAGTGGACCCCCTGAGGGAGGGCTAGAAGGTGAGATAACACAGCAATTGGTAGTGCCCAGAGCCTACCATCTGGCACTTCTAGCCATAAACCATGACATTCCCTTTTCAGTTGCATAAAGTGTACCAAGAGACATATTATGCAGAGCTTTTATTGGCCTGGGATTGCCAGGAATGTAACCGAGTACTGCAGGACCTGTGAGCAGTGCCAAAAAGTAGGCAAGGCAGGAAACAAGGTCAAAGCTCCTTTGATGGCTTTGCCTATGATTGGGAAGCCATTTCAGAGGGTAGCTATGGATATTGTGGGGTCTTGGAGTACCCCAAGTTCCACAGGGAAGAAGTATATCCTAGTGGTAGTAGATTATGCTTCTAGATATCCTGAGGCAGTAGCTCTGTCCTCCATCGAGGCAAAGAAGGTGCCAAATGCTTTGCTAGAGATTTTCAGCAGGGTAGATTTCCCAAGAGGAATACTGACTTACAGAGGTGGCAGTTTCATGTCAGACCTGCGTGCTTGTCTGCGGGAGTGCTGTGTGGTGAAGCACCTAAAGACAATCCTCTATCATCCCCAGACTAATGGTCTTGTGGAGAAGTGAAACTCTACACTAAAGGCCATGCTATGGGCATTTACAGACCAGTTTAAGAGAGACTGGGACATATATTTGCCCTATCTGTTGTTTGCTTACAGAGAGGTACCCCAAGAATACACAGGTTTTTCACCCTTTGAGTTGCTATATGGACATAGGGTGAGGGGACATTTAGACCTGATTCATGATGAGTGGGAGGGTGAGTGTGAATCCCACAAGGAGTCTGTTGTCACATATGTCCTAAACCTCAGGACAAGGCTTAGGGAGCTCATGGGCTTGGCTCAAGAGAAACTGGCAAGAGCTCAACAGCAGAAAAAGGTCTGGTATGACAGGAATCTCAAGCTAGAGAGTATGTTGTGGGACAGCAGGTGATGGTTCTCATTCATGTCAGACACAATAAGCTGCAGGCAGCTTGGGAGGGACCCTTCAAAGTAGTAAGGAAGGTCAGTGATGTTAACTACATGGTAGAACTGCCAGGCAGAAGGCAGGGGCACAATGTTAACATCATGAAGTCTTACCATAATAGGGAGGCCCTTGTGCAGAGTATTTCCAGTGGATAGCAGGAGGGATCTGAGGGGGATCTAATGATTGATCTCCTCAATGAGGCTCAGACTGACATCTCAGTGGAAGGGGTAGCAATGTCCCAGCAACTAACCCCTACCCAGGTTCAAGAATTCAAAGCAATGTTACAGGAGTTTGTGGACATATTCACTGGGAAATCAGGGTGCACCCACCTGGTGCAGCACCATGTGGATATAGGGCTCCAAAGTCCTATCAAGCAGGCCCCTTACAGGGTGTCTGAGTGAATCAGGCAGACGCTGAGGGAGGAGGTACAGGAGATGTTGGAATTGGGAGTAATCCAGGGGTCCAGCAGACCCTGGACCTCCCCAGTGCTGCTGGTACCAAAGAAGGATGGCAGCACCAGGTTATTTGTGGCTTACAGAAGACTAAATAGTCACACAGAATCAGGTACCAACCCCATACCTAGGACAGATGAAGCCTTACAGAAGCTGGTTTGGGCTACGTATCTGACCACTATTGATCTGATCAATGGCTATAGGCAGGTGCCCTTGGATCCCAACGCTAGAGAAAGGTCAGCCATTGTGACTATTTTCAGCTTGTATGAGTTCACAAAGATGCCTTTTGAGATGAAAAATGCCCCAGTGACTTTCCAATGGCTGGCAGATCATATCCTAGCAGGAATATGAGATTATGCTCTTGCTTACCTGAATGATATTGCCATCTATAGCAATTCCTGGCAATAGCGTCTTCAGCATGTCAAGGAGGTGCTGGGCAGACTGCAAAGGGCAGAACTGACCATTAAGCCTAGTAAGTGTCAGGTAGGTATGGCAGAGGTCTCCTAACTAGGACATAGAGTGGGAGTGGTAAGATTAGACCAGAACCTGCCAAAGTGGAAGCTATTCAGGCATGGCCTGCCCCTGTTACCAAAAAGCAGGTGAGGGCATTCTTAGGGATAGTGAGGTACTATAAATGGTTTGTCCTCAATTATAGTACAATATCTGCTCCCCTCATAGACTTGACAAGGAAAAACAGGCCAGATAATGTAGTGTAGACCCCAGCATGTGAGCAGAAATTCCAGAAGCTTAAAGGAGCTTTGGGAGGACTCCACGTGATAGCCAGTGCAGATTACAGCAAAGAAATTGTTGTGCAGGTGGACGCTTCCACCCATGAGGGGGGGGGGGTCTGTACTTAGACAGGTTTTCTCAGAGAGAGAAGAACAACCAGTTGTATATCTCAGCCATAGACTCAAACCCAGGGAGGAATGCTATGCAGCTGTAAAAAAAGGAATGTCTAGCCATAGTATGGGCACTGCAGAAACTTGAGCCTTATCTATATGGAAGGAAATTCACTTTAGTTACAGACCACAATCCCTTAACATGGCTACATAGAGCCAACCAGCAAAATGCCAAGTTATTAAGGAGGCGCTTAGGATTGCAGGCATATGACATGACAGTACAACACTGTAGTGGGGTAAGCAATGCCAACACAGATGGGCTAGCAAGACAGAGAATGGAATAACATATTCCCAGAAAAGCTTATTTCTCTCAAGGCTATGTTTGTCAAGGGTCACCTGAAAAACTAGCTTGAGTTGTCAAATAGGGAACAATGTGATAATAGGAGGTACTGCCAGTCATGCCAGGAGAAGTAGGGAAGTGGATGCATGACTTGTGCCAGCACAGCTAGATGGAATTTTGTAAATAATTATATGTCATTTGTATATCAAACTGATATGTACAGACACGTGTGCTGAAAATGTATTTGTGAGGTTTGCTTGTATTAAAATGTATCAACAGTGCACCCTACTGGAATGAAAATAAATGTACATGTATTATTGTAACTGAATTAAATGTATATGTTTCAAGAGAGGGCACTGTGACAGCAGAGTTTAACCAGCTAGCATGCTTTAAGGAAAAATCAGGGAAATGTAAATGAGCTGTTAAACAATTAAAACATTACCCCACAGTGCTAAATAGGACAGGAGACAGTGAGTCTGGAAGAAACCTTTGTTCATTAGCTCAGTAAAAAGAGGGGAAGCCCCAGGCACTGTCATAAACATTTAGATGTGTATTGTAGCCATCTATGTTAAATTCCTGTCTCAGCGTCAAAGGGGGATACTGTGAGAAACTAGAGTCTGATGACCAGATGATGTCATTCTGCAAGCCATCTTGGATATTATATTTTGCATGCAGTAATCTCTGAGTCATACCTCTCAACTGTACCAAATTCCTTGGAATTTACAAGTTCTGAGGACAAAATAATGGGGTGCCATGAATTCCTGAGTGGCCCCAGCAAATCCTGATTTTGCTTTTTTCTCTTTATTTACAAAGTTTAGTTACCTCTGATGTCATCACACATTGCAGGGGCATGTGTGATGAAGTCAGTTTGGTGAGACAGTGCCTGACTGCCTGTCAGAGACTCAGATGAGAGCTTAAAAAAAAAGTTATTTACAGCTGCACTTACTCCCTCCTTTCATTCATTCACAGGTAACACAAAACATGGAAGTATTCTGGAAAGACTGAAAGTTCACATGAGCACTTTCAATTCACTAAGCAGAATTAAGCACACAAGGTTAAGTAACTATGCCAGTTCCTGTCAAATTCCTACAGCCATCAGGGAAAGTATTCAGCACTGATGTCATTGTTGTTGTTGTCTTTCGGCATTTCCCAGTTAGGGGTCGCCACAGCAGAACTCCGGTCCGCTAATGATTGGCAGTAGATTTTCAGTGTGCTGAGTTGTCAGCTCGATGCCAGCCTTCAACGAAGGCACGCCCATTAACACATGTCTTTCGGAACATCACTCGACCCACAGGGAGGACATGCAGACTCCACACAGAAGGCACTCCCCGCACACTAGCTGAGAATTGAATGGGAGAACCTCTTGCTGTGAGGCAATAATGCTACCACTGATTTGATGGTCAAAATGTTAAAAGTCTCCTTCAAAACCATTAGCTATCTGTTTACTGCTAATTTACCATTATTGTGATTTATACATTTCATAACAGCCAAATAATTCTGCCTCCATCACACACCAAACAATATCAATTTTATTTACAGGATTTAAGCAGTACAAATTAAATGCAGTATTCCTTCTTTCTCTAATACTGAGCTGACAGATATACAGCAAAATTTTATCACCTTAGAGTTATTTATTTAGCATTTGTTTACCAGGAAAGTTTGTCTTGGAACAAAGCCAATTTTCAGTGGAGGCCTGGGAAGAAACACTCTAGAACCATGTCTTTGTAATGTGGGAGGAAACTGGAGCACCTGGAGGAAACCTACATGAATGCAGGCTCCACACTGAAGGCACTCCAGCCAAGAATCAAACCAGAGAACCTCTTGCTGTGAGGTGACAATGCTACCATTGCACTACTGCACCATCCTGCACCACTGCGCCATCCAGTTGGATTGGTTGGTTGGATGTTGGATTAATACAAGTAACTTTCTGACACATTAAACACACCACACAAAACTCGAGACAACAAAATATAGCAGCATTTTCTTGCTGTAAATACTGTCTGGTTGGTGTAAAACAAACCAAAAACACCAAAAGCGGGTGCACATTACCAATGGTGTCAGGGCAGGCTCAAGCTGTCAGACACAGGAAGGGCACAGAACAGAAGGTTGTCTTGACAGCAGAGCTGTCTGGGGTGGGGATACAAAACAGAGGAAGGAAGTAGAAGCAGCCATCTAAGCATGTGAGGCTAAGACTATTAAAACAATTGTTTACATGTAATTTTGGGCTTTCTGGCTTTCCAAACTCTTTAGCTAATGACAGTTCAGTCAGTTGCTTCAAAAAATAGAACAAACCTCCCTTTGCTCTTTTATAGCTTATTTTACCCTCAAGTATTTAGAAGAAAAAGCAATCATGTCTGAATCATTAGCACATAGCAGAAGAAAGAAGCGGTGATTGTGCAGTCGCTCATGACAACGTTCTGTACATTTGGGATAGTTATGTGGTAAGTGTGCTTACAAGTTAAGTCAGTGTGTTGGTCAAAAGTTAGCTTGCTAGTAATGTATATTTATTAGGGATTGCATCTGTACACTTGAGTTGGTAGTATAATCTTATAAATTAGGACTTGCTTAACTTTACTGTCCTTACCGCAAGCAGAGAATGATTATGTATGACACAAACTCGGCTGAAGTATAGCCAGAAATTTATAATTTATACTTGGACCTCATGCTACTACACTTGCTCTACCCACTTAAAGTAACCCAATAGAGTATACCCGTGCAGCAATAAAAAAAAAAAAAACAGGAACACTAGAAAAATGCTCACATTGTCCCACTGTGCTGAGAAGCTCAATGAGAACCACTAATAAAAAAAATCACAATATTTTCAATTCACTTGAACAATGCAGAAATATTAACAATCAGTTTTATTCTAGCTACAAAAAGAAAATGAAATCCATTTTTGAGGACAAAAGTGCTTAACCGTCTTTTTGTTGCCTCGGCCTTTTAATTGAATTCACAATATTGTGGATTTTTTATTAGTGATCGGGGTTTGTCCTCATTGAGCTCCTCAGCAAAGTGGGGCAATGTGAGCATTTTTTCCTGTACTCTGTCCACTTGGCATTTAAAAATGTACTCAACTCAAAGTGTTGACCCTGCACACTCTGGAAAGAAACACAAGGTTACTGCACTAATGGTAACCAAAGTATTTGAAAAACAGCACTGATGTCTAAAGATATTCCCCCGGATTCATGAAGCTCGGCGCAAGTCTGGTGTAAGGCTTGCGCTGGCCATGCGGTGTAGATGTGGAGTAGACACGCCATATGCATATTAATGAAGGCACGCAGCCGCCACAGCCACATGCATAGGAAACGTGCGCAAGTGCAAAGGCGTATCGAAGTTGCGCAGGGAGGCGTGACAATGTCGGCTTTTGAGGAGCAACCTAAACTGCTGAATATTATATTCCACCAGCAATAGTAATCGTACCTATCAGTGTCCGTGGAGACTGAAACGTATGCAAAGCAGAGTCCCTGTGAACAGAAAATGAAGAGTCAAACACAAATGCACGGTAGGTAATAATGGGTCCCTACCCATGAACAAATGACAGGAAAACAGTGTGCCTGTAGTCCAACGTAGTGTTGATAGCTATACCATGTGGAAGTGAAATGTATCAGATATTAGCACGCCGCCAGTAGGTGCGTCCAGTCCAGCGGAGAGGGTCACCAGCCGACCCATAATTTGAGGGAGGGAACATAGCTGTGCAGATGTGTCCATAACAAAATACACGAGGAGAAATGTAGATATAGGTAGTGACTGTATGTCTGAATCATATCCCACAAGCCATGTAATAGTCACATACAAAAGGTATGTCCGTATTTCACATACTAAATGTGATAGGAAATAACATACGCATGTAAACAAAACAGAAGGAGCAAATAAATGAGCCATAACAACACGGACACATGTAGGCAGAAAGGAACAGTATGATCCGTACCGTCGACCAAGATTACCACCTGTCCCACTTTGCGAGTGACAGTCCCTCTGTGGGCATATGTGTCCTGACACAAACATGTAAAACTGGCAAATGTCCAGAGAATATAGGACATAATTCATCCATAGACGTCATGCAATAGTTGCATTAAACATATTTCACTGGATGTATAATACATAAATGTCATAACAAACAGAATAATATACCGAAATGCTACAAGAATAAGCTTAGATATAGGCAAGAATTGTAAGTTCTATCTGCCGAACTGACTGTGGGTATGTGTAGGCCTGTAAAATATGCTGTGTTCACCGCAACTGTCACAGTAGGGTTGCCACCATTACAAATGGCCAAAGTGGGACATGTTTGGTACAGACATCAGACTGTACAGGCCGACACATTCCCACGGCCAGTACAAAGTACAGAACATAACTGTTTTGCCTACAGAAAAGCGTATTCCTGTAGCATTTTAGTTGCTTATTCTGTTTCTCATAACAGTCAGGTATTTCAGATACAGAATTAACTGTTTAATGCAACTATCACATAAAATATAAGAAATATGTTTGTCCTAAAATCTCAGGACATTTGCCATGTTGACAATTACATGTCAGGACACAACTGCCCAAAGAGGGACTGTCCCTCGCAAAGTGGGACAGCTGGTAACCCTATGTCACACTGTGGCCAATTGAAAAGGTGGAAACACAACCGTTGACTGTGGGGAGGCAATGTCCACAATGGTCGGACATGTGTAAGGAATAGCTTGGACATAGGAAAAGGTGCCATCCTACCAATGAACAGGCTGGCAAACTCCGGAAGTCAGCTGTATAATCCGAATGTGTATGTGACACAGTCGAACGGGTAGTACCCGGATACACCAACCAAGTAATGAAAGTGAAGTAAGGGCGTGTACCTATGTGCGTGAGGTATAGCATGTGGAAAGCAAACATGGCAGGGTAGTCCACACAACCATAAAGGTACCCAACACATGTAGGGTAGTCATTGTGTAACTCTGGCCGTGTCATGGGCCAACAACCAAAGTAGTGCTCTATGGGGTGTGAGTAATTCGTGTGTGAGGGGTGTGTGTTTAATGGTAAATTCCTCAAAGGTGATACTTGTGTCGTATGCAGAAAAGGTGAACCGGAGGTGTATGAGGGGGCAGCAGGTGAAGTGGAAAGAAACAACCTCATGTAGAAACAGCTGCAAGACAAGCAGACAGGCCATAGTGTAGAACACAATCCCACAAACATATGAATATGGAAATATGCGAGACAAATGTATAGATACGGCACCATCACATACCCACAGATGGGTCCTGATGGAACTGGCCATAACAAACACAACACACCTGGATGCATAATAGCCTACCCAGCATACCCTCCACAACACACAACCTGCCACCATACCAGAACGTCCACCAAATCCAGCCGTACTTGGTCCACTGGTTTGTTGCAGAAACAGCTACACACATTGACCCCTATGCATATGTAGTAGGTATTGTCACCCTAGGCAGTGTCAGGATTGCAAACCACGTATCCCCTGCAGGTAAAACCCCCTGCACGTTTTTGTGCTGCCACAAAAATCTTCATCTAACTTGTTTTGGTTTTGACCAATTTTTGGGATATCCCTCACGGGATGACCAACTTGTGTAAATAGTAGAATGGGTATGACGACATGATGTCCAATCCAGTAGATATCTGGACACAAGTCAGAATGTGTAGTGGAGGTCCATGACACTGTCCAGCCCTAAGTGGGCATGCATAACCTACCACCCAGGATAAAATACCTTTCCATGATGCACGTGTCCAGACACGAATAGGAGGGAGAATATAATGCACACATTTGCAAAGTAGAAAACGGCATGAGGGCGAGGAAGACACTACATAAACAGGTCAACCCTGATGAAGTGTGAGGGACACTGTCTGTGTGCAGCCATGACTGACCATACCTGTCAACCTGTGTGAGCAAGATATCTGGAAAGAGCCGTGAATATAAGTGAGACAAAGGTCCAAAATCAGGGACAATCTGTAAACATATCTCTTAGAAACTAGAATTTGATAGAATAACAGTTTGCACATTGGCATTAATGTCTGGAGTATGAAGTCTGAAACCCAACTGTCTGTCAGCACGTTCCGACTGCAGTCTTTAATGCTGAGCTACTGCCATGCCAAAACACAACAGCATATTACAGAGGTCCGTGCCATACCACTCAACTGTCCGGATATTCGCAGAATGACTAGGGTCACCACCTGTCCCACTTTGCGAGTAACAATCCCTCTGTAGGCAGTTGTGTCCTGTGAAAAAAATCAAGACATAGCAAATGTCCTGAGAGTTTATTTCCTAATTTACTTTAATAGTCGCATAAAACGGTTATTTTATATATGAATCCTCAATATGTTATGTGAAGTAGCATAAGCAATTCAAATGTTACTAGAATAAGCTATTATATGTACAAAAAAGGTTAAAGTTCAGTACTATGCACGGCTGTAGGTATGTTTTGTCCTGGAAAATCTGACATCTGTACAGAACATGTTCCACTTTGGGCAGTCGAAAAGGTGGCAACCCTAAGAATGACCACAGGTTCGCCCCATAGTGTTGGTGTGTGCCTCCGACAATCTGCAACAGTGTGGTAAATAGCTGAGGATTGACGCCACAACCTGCAGAAAAGTCATGCTAATGCAAAACTTAGCATTCTATCAACGTTCTAAGCTTGTAAGAGCAATCGTTAAAATGTGTCCCTAATTGTACCCCCGTCTTGTAGGTTTTGCGCAGGTTCGGTGCTCTAAGAGGTTGAGAGGTATGGTCCATACATATTTACAGGAACAGCCCTTCACACTTGTGTAATGGACAACTGCATACCTGTAGTCACTTCATGTCCAAAAATAATAATCCCCATATGACTGTAATAGTCAAATGTGAATGGGAACACCCCTCACCGTGGAGTATGGACTATAACAACCCCACCCATAATATGTAATGCCAACAGAATAAACTGCTGACAGGTGCCCAAACACGTGTCTATAAACACAGGTAAAACTTCAAAATAGGGAGATAATCCCTGTCCATATGCTTCGTCTGACATTTGACCTAGGCCAGGAAAGTTCCGTTCACCAGGTGGACAAGCCTAAACCCAGATCACTACATGAACACCCTGACAATCAAAGACCTGTATGTGGCTGGACTATATGCCTTGGTGTTCTGCATATCCTTGGAGTGATTAACAATGCAGCCGGAGTCCACAGCAGTAGGCAATAGTGAATGTGTAATATGTAGTACTGCCTATTTCCCAGCAGGAGAATGGATGCCTGTGTCGTAGGTGAAGTGGTGAGGCATATGTTGATGTAGCTAAGTACTATGGGTATGCATATCAATGAGGGGGAACACCAATAGAATAGTGGTTCCGGTATCCGGCCAACGTGAATGCAGTCCTGGTTGACCTACGACCACTGCACATATAACTTGAAAGTGTAATGAAAGCGTTCGTGCAGTACACACATTTATATATGTAAAGGTGAACGTGTGTTTCGCAGTAGTCCGTAAACTGTAATACAGATATGTAACTGTTACGGTCAGAATTATGAAAGTTCATGGAAGCACAATTATCTATGAAACACATGTAACCCACAATAAGGATATGCAAGTGCGCCTGCGCGTGTATAATCCGCTCACAGAATAGAAAATGAATGGTGTTTTCCCCACGTTCTATGTACATGGCTCATACCTGTTAAACCCGTAAAGTATGAAACCAGACAAAGCCATGACAACAACTGGTACAAATAGGGACAATCCCCAGATATTGCCCTAACAAACATAGAAAGTGGATAGAATAACAGGTGTGTCACTAGCATGGATTCTCTGAAGGGTATGAAGTCATAACCTGAAATGTTTGTCATTATTTACCCACGTCAGTCTTTAATGATATGCCACTAACTTGCCATATAGACACAAGGTTATGAAAAACGGACCAAAGATAAGAGGCAAACAGCTGTACATGCAGCGGAAATCTGTACAGTTGAAAGGTATGATATGGAGATATATATACACATATATCCACAGACATAATCCAAAGCAAATTATGAGATGAGGAATGTACAGACATATGAATATATGTACATATATAAATCTATACACACACGATACATGAATAGATATATACACAACAAACATATGTCCCTGTACATATAACACATGTACATAAATAGGTCACGGTATAGCTAATATGGATAGACAGACAGACATACATGAAAGGAGAATACACCAATGGTTTCCAAACCATTGCCCGGAAAGTACCAGTGTGACAGGGCCTGCAAGTTCTACACATTAAACATGAATATAGGTGTTCTTTGCAGGACCCCAAAAATTGATCCTGTACAAAGTGCCAACCATCATTGATGCAAAAGAAGTCACACCTGCAACTACGATATAGGTGTACATGCAACAGTAGCAGGTGCAAGGGTAATAACACATGGGTCGATTGAATGTATGATGTACGAGCTGATATCCGCAGAGTGGGGAGTGCTCGGAAGTGTCCTCACACTTTATTATCGCTCACATTAAACATGTCTAATGGGTACTGTGGAGGTGTGTCAGGTATGGGAATCATGGGTATGCAGAATTGGGCCAAGGTGTTGGTTGGCACAGATCTATTAGGTACGCCCTATGGGAGTGATCAATATACCTATGTGGGTATAGCACATGCCTACATTCTCCAAAAAGGTGCAACCCATCTACTGGATATTGTGTAAACCATTGGGGGAAGATGTAGAGACCTATATCAGTGTCATGTAGGCGATTATCATGGATGGACACGCGTACGACCAAGATGGTAACCATACCTGCCAGAATGTCAGAATAAGACAGCTGGACTAAGGCATAGTACACGACAGACAAATAGGGACTATATTAAATATACCTCAGACAAAGTCAGACCGTTGATAGAATAATTGCGTAGTCAGGAATACGAATGTTATGAGAGTTAGTAATCATGAAATAGAAATGTCAGTCATTATTACCTAACTGCACAGTCCATCATGGCTTGCTAGCAATTTAACAGAAAGGCACATTATCATGACAAATGTAACAGAATCATAGGTCAAACCCCAGGGCGTATACTCATAATGTGTACAGGTGAGAGGTATGAAGGTAACCCGTCCTAATGAAATGTACAGAACTAGTGATACTAGGTGGACAGGTGAGAAGAAAGACATCAGGACAAATGACAAAACATGTACAAGTCATAAGCATGTTTGTCCACAAATGTGAATTACAATGTATGGCCTGTGAAAGTCAATGTGGAAGGTTAATAGACTCAAAAGACATGTGTCCCTCAGGGTGTCATGCAGTGTCACCGATACAGTGTCCAGTCCCCCATATTCTTATGTGAGCTCTGCCACTGACGGAAAGCGCAAATACCAGCGTACACATAAGGTACATGATGTAATAATTAGTGTGGATAAGCACCTGTAGGCCTGTGTGAGGAATATAACCCAGTGGGTGGGTGTGCCCTGCAATAGGAATGTAATGGTAACTGGCCTGTGATGGCGCCATGTATTGTGTGTATTGGCGTAAGGAAATTGATGTCCAGTATCAAAAACATACCTCGCAACTGTACGAATGTGCAGATGTATGCCTCATATGTGTGGTGTGTTCCTCTCACAATCTGTACCTGTCTGCCAAATACCTGAAAACTGACGTCATTAAATAATGATAAACATATGTGTTTAAGACCCCAAATCCCTCAGACAGGTCATACTAATGCAAAACCTATAATACTGTCAACTATCTACGTTTGTAAGAGCAATATGTAGAATCTGCCCCTATCTGTCCCCCCATCATGTTAGGCTTTGTACAGATGTTTTGCACTAGGAGGTTGATAGGTATGATCTGAAACAGATACATGTCTGAGGAAACAGCATTATTGACTGCAAGATAACTCAGAAGGTATGAAAAGCGCTGAAGTAGGAAGTTCATCCGCAGGTATGTGCTGACATGTCAAATGACACAGCAGTCTACAGGAAGTACCTATAGGGTGTCACCTTTACCAATGATGACAGTGGGACATACCCACAGCCACGCATACACCACAAATATACATAGCACACAGCAAAGCCTAGGCTATGATACATGAAGCCTCCGGCGTGTATGGATTGAGTGAGAGTACAGCAAGGAAAGATGACTGCCAGGCTATTCAGCAAACACCCGCAGGGGTGTGCAAGACCGACCGTAACACGAACATTGCACGGACAATGTTGGGATTTGCAACATACCCCATTTGTATGTGTAAGCTATGCAAATGATGTAATGATAGGGTTGCCACCTTTCCAAATGCCCAAAGTGGGACATTTGTGCTACAAACATCAGATTTTGCAGGGCAAAACATACCCACGGCCAGTACAAAGGACAGAACTTCAGTTTTTTGCCTGAATAAAAGTCTATTCTTGTAGCATTTTAGGTCCTTATTCTGTTTCTTATAACATTTAGGTGTTTCAGATGCAGAATAACTGTTTTATGTAATTATGACATAAAATATAGAAAATAATTATGTCCTAAACTCTCAGGACATTTGCCACTTTTCTCACATTTTTTGCAGGACACAACTGCCCAAAGAGGGACTGTCCCTCGCAAAGTGTGACAGGTGGTAACCCTACGTAATTACGCAATACATGAAACAGTAAGCTGTCCTTGCAAGAGCAGAGTTATGTGCAGAAATGTACCCGGATGTTATGCAACTAACGTTTTGCACGTTGCTAAATGGAGCAATGACAGCTGCAAATACAGTATGAATACAGTCGAAGAAGCATGCCAATGTCCATGGCCAGTGGCGGCTTTGTCCATTGGATATCAATGAACCAATAGTTGTCCTCCCCCGATCCCTGGTGTGGAAGCGTAGCGCAGTGCCACAAGAATGCGCTGCGCTTCAAAACAAGACATATGGATAACATACATACTAAATGTAGGTTTAGTTAGATGTTAGTATGCCATGCAGATGAATGACAAGCTGGAGACAACATGGCTACTGCGTACTGGTACTTATGTGTGGAAGTGCTCTGTCAGAGATGTAATGAAGCATTTGTAGGCAATGTGAGGCAAGTGAGGCTGAGGATAGTGAATCACAACATGTCATGCCATATGGGTCAAGCCTCTACAGTGTAGTGTAGGTTAAGGGGACTATTAGAGTAGAAGATAGGTGACAACATGAGTGTGTATGTACAAAACACTGTAACCTCACCGGAGCAGTGTCACATATGTGCTGTCAGTACTCAGTGGAAGAGACATAAAATGAGCTATCCTAGGGAATGTCAGGAGACTGACGGCATACGCCATGGATAACGCCGATGTGACCTGCAAACCTGCCCACAGTGTGTCTGTGCCCGTGCACACCAGTAAGCCCAAGTAAGCATGTGTGCACGCATGTTAGCCTGTGTGCACGTGTGGAAGAACGAGTAAGGTAGTGTACGAATGGTGAAGCCCGTGTAATGTCGTGTATGCATTTGTAAGCATGTATACATGTGTACTACACACATCACACACATACTGCACACACAGACACACATGCTGCCAATACTACACACATCAGTGAAATGGCACATGGATGGAGACTACATCATCAGAAGTAACAGTGCTGTAAACTATGCTACAGTGAAGGTCATAGCTGCAATGCATCATGCCTGCTGAAGTACACCTGGAAGTAACACACTGTGTGTTAACAGCATGCTAACATCAATACAGTGGAATAAAGCCACCGTGTGCAGCAGCACCAGGTCAGTCAGATCCTGCATCAATGTTACACATCACAGGTGGTGGCACAGGTGACATCATATGCACAGGGTGTGGTGTTAACATGTCCAGAGCTGTCATAGAGCCATCCAATGTACACGTAGGTGTGTGTGTGTGAGGGACAACAGTTATTGCATGGCTCAATGGTGGTGCAATTGGTGTGTGTATGTGATAGCCGTAGCTGTTTGTGGTAAGTGTGTGTGTCTGCATATACACAGGTACAGCATGTGTCAGCCATATACAGGAGGTTGTGGGACAGTCACAGACTGTACCTGCCAGGCTGTAGAGATCCCCATTACTGGCCATGGACACCCCTCCATGCATCCAACACATCTCAGTCCTGCACCTGTCAATGTCTACACATACAGTCCTGGGATCTGTACCACAACCTGTGGATAAACATGCATCTGTAATTTTAACCTGAGGTGCATAGAATTGACAGTTACTACAGACGGATATGAGCCATACTCACACTCCAGTGTAATAACCACTGCTGACAGTTGCCGAGATCTGCATACGACCAGTCAAAGGTGCTGCACTAACATTGTTTCCAATGCCTGTGTAATACCCAGCAACACAATAACCGGTCACTACACATGTATAACCCACGATCACTACAGCACACAGTATGTGCACTATCACAGAGCCATAGCAGATGTACATCCATCCATGGTGCTCACGTACAAACAGTGCAGCAGAGTCAAGAGTGATAATCCCAACATACATATCTATATACAATATACATTATATATATATGCATATATATATATATATATATATATATATATATATATATATATATATATATATATATATATATATATATATATGTAGATAGCAGAACATAAACGTAAGCACTGTACCACACGACAGCATCACACAGTTACAAAACATGCTACCGTGATCAGTGGATCACATGATTCAGGCAGGCACATGTCTAGCCTGCAGACAGACGCATCAAAGACAAAGACGCCGCACGGATGTTATGAAGAGTGAATACTATAAAAGCAATGTACTGTTGTCATGCAGCTGGAAACACACACACACACACACACACACACACACACACACACACATGCACACACACACACTTGGCAGGGCTGGGAGTCGAACATACACCTAACTACCCTAACACACTACAGCATGACGCTTTTACAGAATGCGCTACCGAGGTTACTAAGCACAGCAGTACCAGAGGCAGTCATCTAGGTGAGTGTCATCATCCGCAAATGCAAAGATGTCGGTAGCAAACTGCTGTGGTGTGCGGCGTCTAAAAGCAAGACTGTGTCCCCAGGCGGACGGGAGCATGCGCGTGAACACACACACACACACACACACACACACACACACACACACACACACACACACACACACACACACACACACACACTTGGCAGGGCTGGGAGTCGAACATACACCTAACTACCCTAACACACTACAGCATGACACATTTACAGAATGCGCTACCGAGATTACTAAGCACAGCAGTCCCAGAGGCAGTCATCTAGGTGCGTGTCATTATCCACAAAGACAAAGATGTCGGTAGCAAACTGGTGTGGTGTGCGGCGTCTAAAAGGAAGACTGTGTCCCCAGGCGGATGGGAGCATGCGCGCGAACATACACACACACACACACACACACACTTGGCAGGGCTGGGAGTCGAACATACACCTAACTACCCTAACACACTACAGCATGACGCATTTACAGAATGTGCTACCGAGATTACTAAGCACAGCAGTCCCAGAGGCAGTCATCTAGGTGCGTGTCATCATCTGCAAAGGCAAAGACGTCGGTAGCAAACTGCTGTGGTGTGCAGCATCTAAAAGCAAGACTGCGTCCCCCGGCGGTCGGGAGCATGCACGCAAACACACACGCACACACACACACACACACACACACACACACACACACACACACACACACACACACACTTGGCAGGGCTGGGAGTCGAACATACACCTAACTACCCTAACACACTACAGCATGACGCATTTACAGAACGCGCTACTGAGATTGCTAAGCACAGCAGTCCCAGAGGCAGTCATCTCGGTGCGTGTCATCATCCGCAAATGAAAAGACATTGGTAGCAAACTGCTGTGGTGTGCGGCGTCTAAAAGCAAGACTGCGTGCCCAGGCGGATGGGAGCATGCGCGCAAACACAAACACACACACACACACACACACACACACACACACACACACACACACACACACTTGGCAGGGATGGGAGTCAAACATACACCTAACTACCCTAACACACTACAGCATGACGCATTTACAGAACGCGCTACCAAGATTACTGAACACAGCACTCCCAGAGGCATGCTTCTAGGTGGGTGACATCATCTGCAAAGGCAATGACGCAGATAGGGAATGTATGTGGTGTGAGGCATCTAAAAGCATTACTGTGTCCTCAGGCAGATGGAAAAACACACACACACACACACACACACACACACACACACACACACACACACTCACACACTTGACAGGGCCGGGAGTCGAACATACACCTAACTACCTTATCACACTACAGCATTACACATTTACAGAATGCGCTACTGAGATTATTGAGCACAGCACTCCCAGAGGCATACTTCTAGGTGGGTGACATCATCCGCAAGGGCAAGGACGCCGATTGGGAATGTATAGAGAATGAGCAGTCTGAAAGCATATTACTGTCCCAAGGTAGATGTAGACAAACACACGGCAGTGGTGTGATTGGGGCAACCAAATATCAATAGAGCACTACAACAACACTACATAGATACGGGACACACCACAGACAGTACACCCTTCAAGACAGCAACCAGTGTGTTCAATGTAGGCATCCATCGTGACATTGAAAATGGACATCTGTTGCCTGGATGACCACCATCGCTATACAGGATGTCAATGGCCATGCCCACATGCTTAGTATCACACATCTGTTTGGAATGTACTGTGTGTCCATCTACACAATGGCGTACTGGGCATGCTCACACACTTAGCAGTTGCAAAGGGCCGTCTTGCATGCACACGGATTCTAAACACGGAAGAGCGCAGTTTGGAATGTACTGTGTGTCCATCTACACAATGGCGTACTGGGCATGCTCACACACTTAGCAGTTGCAAAGGGCCGTCTTGCATGCACATGGATTCTAAACACGGAAGGGCACAGTATGGTATTACTGTCCCCACGTACATGAAGGCCACTCACATGTATTGACCAGTACAAACTCAGGAGCTATCACAGATGTCTCAGGTGCATATCACAGAGGTACACACCATAATCTACAATGTAGCCCTCCGACATCACCATGTCTTTGGACCAGCAATACACAGCCATACATTAACACACCACTGTGTGACTCATGACCAGTGCACTGTACATAGGTCTGCAGCAACTGTGCAGACTCCACATGTACCGACAGGGTTCCATCATGTGTTATGCATTGCAATGATACCACTGTACATAACCAAGTCAGCTCTACACATACCAGGGGCCTGGTTTTACACAGTTGTGACAGATGACTGTCGCTGTACACCAACGAACACACATGTTTGGCTATGTCATACATGTAATTGCAGTGGATATGTGCATGGACCACACACACAACACATATGTACATAGCATAGCTTTTGCTGTCCTCCGTGCAGACAAGTGGCTACAGCAATCATACACACGCAAATGGAAGGTGGGTCCATGGCTGTTGAATGCTAACAGTACATGAGGCAGCAATGTTGACCGAGGACACATTCCCTCTGTACTAGTTACCCATGACACCCATCATATCATACAACAGTCCATGTGTTATGTATGTCAACACACATGTCCACCAATTGCAATGCATACAAACATGGCTACATGACAGGCATGTAGGACCAACACACATGTACAATCTGTAGTGTGCATGCAGCTACCATGCATGTGCAGTAGCTGATGTAAGTAACTAATCTGTGCCTAACTACAACATGCAGTTGCAATGCAGCCCCATCATTGACACCTGTATATGGTGACATACTGACAGTACGGTAGGATGTACAGCAGGTATGGATGGATGTGTGTACATAAAGGGGTGATCCACCTGTGTAGGTGGATGTTTGCCGGGGACGGCTCACAGGTGTGTCACACACCATCCTACCATTACATGTGCAAACAGTACGCTATGTTACCGTTACTTGACGGTGAAGACATAAAACCTGCACAGCGGTCAGGTGTCACCGACAGTACATCACTTGACACCTGTAACACTTACATCCTCCCATGTGCATATAGCAGCACAATTGCCAAAGGTAGTGTTGGTACACATAATGTGGCCAATACTGCTGCATGTCTGTCAGACGTATCATCATATAGCAGGTGTATCATTCACAGTACTGCCATGTGTGTTTGCTTGTGTGACCATATATGCCACATATGGTGGGGAATACATCCCAATTATTACACACCCCTGCACACTGTTGTAGTGATCTGTACATACTGCAATGTGGAAAGCATGACGTAGGCAGGTGTGGTGTGTGTATCACACACATCAGCTATCCATATGTGTATGACATTTGTGGTCTCCACAGTGTGTGTGTGTATGTAGGTATGTATGTCTGTCTGGTGCATGGAGTGAGGGTGTATGCTACCATACAGAACACACAGGATCCCTAACCCCTCATGGTGATGCAGTCCACTACCCTGTTGATGCCATCGGTCTCAGCCACACTGGCTACCTATACATGTTCTTTCTCTGTGTCGCGTCGTGTGGGTTCACAGTACTGTGATGGTGATGACCACATAGGCAAGGGTCCTCACCTCAACACTATGGGGTGTGCATTATAGTGTTGTTGACCCCGTGAGTGTGAGCATGTTCCTGTAATGTTACAGGGTATTATTGCTACACAGTGAGGCCTCATGCTATCAAGTGGCCTCTAACATTATCATTGGCCAGACCGCTGTGTACAACCCCTGCACCATGTCAACATACCTGTGATGTGACCTGGTATGGATGTCACGTCTCTAGCCAATGTAGCCTATTAAACTGCCCACATGCTTCTGGATCAGTATATGTGTGGACATCTGTGTTATGTTAGACTTTCCAACAGTCAGGCTGAGGCTACGTCTAGCATGCTGATATTGCCATATGTGCCTGTGAGTACTCCACAGTTACACATGGGAGACTGCAAACAGAACTACCTGTAGGCACATGCAAGTAGACCATAAGGAGAGAACCAGGGCATCATTACCAACATGCTGTTACTGTTGTTACCGAGACACATACTGTGAACATATACCAATGCATGCTAAACCTGTACTACATGGTATGTCTGGTGCGTGTCACCAGTACACAACTAATGTAATATACATGTCTCTCACTATTCACACACAACTAATGTAATATACACTTCTCTCACTATTCTTACACAAGTAATGTAATATACACTTCTCACTATTCTGTACACCCTGTGCATCAGACCATTTGAGCATGTCCCTGCACCAATGTTGTGGATGACAGGGATGCGGCACAGGCGTCATCATATGCACAGGGTGATAATGTTTGCCAGGGGCATAGGCTGCACCAATGGATGACATCTTCTGAGTGGGTAAGGGCCAGTGATATGATTGGACATGTCTGTTCAGTATGCATGTGGGTGTTGTGGTGCCCTACAGATGTCTTTGCTGTGTGCTTGTATGTGTGCACACAGTTCTGCCTTTTGTGAGGCCTACATGGGGTATTATTGACAGCTCCAGATTGTACAGACCAGGTTGTACAGCTCACTGTATCCGGCCATGGCCACGTGACCTGTGCCTGCCAGGGGTTGCACGGGCACTACCAGGCGGAGGTACAGCTTGGCTACTGTCCGGTGAAACATGTCCACTGGAACCGTGTCCCCACTGGGAATGTCCAGGGCCACGTCCACGTGGCCTGCTGTGTTCTGGTGTGGACAGCGCAGCACCAGCTGCACTGCTACTGCTACCAGCACTATGGGAGCGGACATGTGAGGTGGCACACTCATGTTGACCTGCACTAGGTGGTGTAGCTGGCCTACATCCATGTGGCCTACGCCTCACTCCTACCAGATGTTCCAGCACAGACGGTTCACGCTCGCTGATTGCCATGCCACAGTCAAGGATTCTGACCATGTCACCCAATCGCCTGTCCAGAACATCAGCAATCTGCTGTTGAGCATTTGCCAATGCCTGGATGTAGTCATTTAGGGTACAGATAGTATCCCTCTGCGGCCTCTGCCCTTCTCTGTTCTGCCGTTCAGCATGTGCCTGTGCCGCCATTACAGTCTGGAACATGCATCTGGTGATACCAGCTGCTGCGCTCTGTCCTGCAGTTGCATGTCTGCCAGAGGTCCTCCTACAAGCAGCACCAGCCACATGCCTGTGTGGCACATCTGCAGTCATTACACTGACACCATGGTGTGTAGACACACCTTCTGTAGCCACCACACATTCCTGTTCCATGCTAACAGACACTGACTGTCCTTCTTCTATGGCCACTGGTGATGCGGTATGTGTTGGCAGCAGAACTGTGTGCAGGGATGAGGGGGACATAGCTGGGATGGCAACCATTGGCACAAATTCAGCCCCTGACAACCCTGCCTGTACCTCATGCATATGTTCATCACTGCTAGTATCTGTGGGGACACTAACATCAGATGGACCACAGGAGGGTAACGCACCTACATCACCTGTGAATGCAAAGAAAGACTCTAAATTACAATAGACACACACACAGACACACGCGCGCGCGCACACACACACACACACACACACACACACACACACACACACACACACACACACACACACAGACACACACACACACACACACACACACACACACACACACACACACACACACACACACACACACACACACACAGACACACACACACATGCACAGACACACACAGACACACCATGCATGTGATTTGACAGATGGCATGCAGCATGCCTGTGATATGGCAGAGGGCATGCAGCTCAGACATTAATAGTGTTAGTAAGCATACCTCCCTGGGGTGCACACTACAGCAAGCAGGTGTCATATCAGTAGCCATGCAGTTCACACAATCATGGTAGTATGCATGCATCCCCGTGATACACCATGTGGACCAGAATAGGATAACAGTACACATGGCTGACGTGACCTTGACATGTAATCTGCAGACATGTGCATTAACATGCATACATGTCTGACACAATGGTGTCCTGACACATGTACAGCATCGTAATGGGCATCACATTGTGGTGTTGTCTGTATGCCCTACAGATAGAATGCATGTTTAGCAAATGTGCATGAGCATGGAAGGGTAGTGTGAGCTGTCTACATTGCTATACAGTGTGAAGTACAGACACTGTGCCATTGCATGGCATCATGAGGCATCTATATTGCTGTACAATGCATAATATGTACACATTGCATAGCCATAACTGCATGCCTACCCATGACATAACTGTGGATTGTGACCCACGATGCTGAGGTGTATACACACCAAACCATGCTGTGTCAAGTGACAGGTCAGTGGAGGACATACAGATGACACCCCTGCACAACAACTACAGGGTCTTAGCTGCCTGGCAACCATGTCCACACATAGTGGACATGTCAATTCACAATTTCCCACATGACATTGATGTACTACATACACGAGATGCACAGCTAATGGTGATGTCCTACAGCAGCAAGGGAAATATACAGTATCTGTGGCCTGATGTGGTGTCAATGTCTGTGGAAGCTGTACAGGTGACTACTGTCATGCTATGACACAGTCGTGATGTTCAACAGATCTTATATGGTAGACTTCAGTGACACCTCCACTAGCTGTACACAGGCTTTTAGGATGTCCAGTGTACCACATCAACTGTATAATCAGTCAACTAAGGCTATAATTGGACCATGTGTGGACAATGTGCAACAGGGTGTGTACACATCACATCTACTGTGTGGCTACGTGTCTCTGGCCATCCCATATGGCCATGTGTGCACATGTGTTGACCAAATGTGTGTGATGGCCATCTATCTCACATATCTGTGATGTCCCATATGACATACACCCATAGATGTCAGATATGTCACCATCCACAGGGCTATGCAGACAATGGGTTGTATGTTTGGTATGTAAGGTATGGGTCATGGGATAGTGTGACAATATTGCAGCGGGATATGTCAGATGGCACATCACAATGTGTGCACCCAATGCAGGGGCATATAACACAATGGTGACACCTGTGGGCTGCCCATATCACAGCTCACTGTGTGGTACTGTTTGCGTACCACACATGTTGTTCCAATGCATACTACATATGCCTCCATTGTAGAACACCTCCACCATTGTATGCACAGCTGACCACACATGTAGCAATGACAACTACTGCAGTTTCAAGTCGGTGTATCATTTCATTTGTATATATTGCACATGGGTGGCCTGTGTGAATGATGGGTGATGCGACCTGTATATCGTGACTGGAACAAACATCAAGTGTGCAACTATTAACTGGCCACATGGCAAATAGATCTATGCTTTAACATGCCTGATACTGATGACAGTCTCACCTGCAACGGACTCATGTGTGTGCGGCATGCCAGAGGTACCTGTATAGGGGTGACACAGCAGTATGAACATTATCCCTGACTGTCTGACAGCCACAGGGTGCACTGTGCATGTTAACACATTCGCCTGTATAATAGCATATAGTATGCACATGTGTGCATACACAGGGTAGCATACTGTAGTATGCAGCATGTGTGTCCACATACCTTGCATATGTTGTTACTTTACATAATGTACAGTGACACATGCAACTAAATGGGATATAATAGCCATATGTGCAGTACTGACTTACCAGGCAACTCCAGGCTCATTGGTTGGGAGACACCCACCTCCACGATGGCAGCTAGTGTGTGTGGATGCTGTTCTGAGGGTGTCCCTAGACTGGCCAGCAGCTCCTCGGTGTGTATGAGTGGGGGCTGGGTTGGTGGCTCACCACCTGTTCCACCTTGTCCTCTGACGATTGTAGTGGCACGCTGTTTTGCATGTCGTATCAAGTCCATGCAGTGTCTGTGCACCTGTTGGTGGGTGCGGTTATGGCCACCCACATCATTCACCCTCCTGCGTAGATCCTGCCACAGGTCGTCCCGCTGCTGGGCATGCTGTGGTACATGGCTGAACAACACCTAGAGGTACAGGATGAGGGCATCATCCTCCTGGTGGCTGTACGCTGGAAGGCGTGTATGAGGCATTATCTGTAAGACATAATGATGGTGACAGGTCACAGTTTCAGAGATGTACAGAGATACTGCTGCACATACATTTCTATGACATCTAGTACATCTGCACAGTCATCTTTGCAAATCATCATGACACTGACATGACTGACGTGTTTGTGTCACACACATGTAACACCCGTTATGCATTGGATATCATCACCATATATGTGTGTCACCTCATTACAGTGTTCATACTCCATGTGAATGCTGTCTTGATGTGGGCATGTCTATTTGCCTGCACTGGTGTTCTTACCTATCTGCACATGCCTGGATGTGTCCACGGTACTGCTGTTGACCTTGATGCTGTGTATATGTCAAATATCAACACAGACACAGCCTTAATGGACTTGAGCAGTGACAATGCACACATACGCATGGACACCTGTACATGTATGTGTTTTGCCATATACATCTACACAGCACTGTACAGCTGTTCAACATCCTGCCATGGATCGCCTGTGTTGCACATGTGATAGACATGGGACAATGGCTAGTTGGACGTCATTTGCAGGGATGGTTATCAACCATAGCATGTACGGGCAAGGTTTCCTAGCTGTAACAGACAGCCAGTATGCCACCGCGAGGTGCATCAGTGCCACATTATTGATCCGGACAGTTGATACTACATCTACCATGCGGCCATCATACCATGTATGACTGGGATGACATGTGCAGCTTTGATGGACAGAGTTGCATGGTTTGGCGGGAGTATGTCACATGTATGGCACAGGGATCTGTCCAGCATGTGGCGATCCTAGTATTAGGACAGTGGCTGTCCATGACGTATGTCTTACAGATCAGGATATGGACATGTAACATGTCCATCATCATGGCGTAGCAAATGTCTTTATGCAAGGTAGACAGCATGCTACATAGTGAAGGTGAGGATTGTGAAGGCTGGTATCGCCCATCCACGCATGGCCATTACCCCTTAAAGGTGATATGTGATCCAATATTGTTCACCCCAGTGCTGTATATGCCTGTCCAATGATCTCCGTGCTCATGGATGGCACCCTGTCATGACGTGGGTACCTCGTATGACTACCCAAGGGGCCTGGAGATGTCACCAAGGCAGGGAGGTTTACTGCACAGCACCATCCCTTACACAGTGTCCATAATGTTGACCACAGCCTAGGTGGCAGTTAATGGGTACAGGGATGTTCACCTAGTGGTGACAATGCTGATATCATCCATCAGAATGTGCACATATGTCACACACCTCACCCACACAGCCCATTCTGTATGTTGTTCACAACACTGAAACAGCTATTCCTCATAGGTCATGGCCATTCACATCCTTACATACACAGATGCCTAACATTTGTCTGTGTGGTATGGGCTACACTGAGGGTGGAGTACAACACATTAACCCTGTTCTACTGTAACTAGCACTGGTGTGATATGCACATTTCACTCTGGCATCTTTTGTAGTTGTGAGTCTGTAATCAAACATCCGTACTGTCTTGTACATCTGTACTGCTAACATCTACAGTGATACTGGTTCATGGACATGCACACCATACTCAGCAGGGTTATAGTGCGGTGCCACCCATTATGACTGTCGTCACCACTTGTGGGTTGATATTATCCAACACCCTATCTGTATTGTATGGTCATGCTAGGCACTTGTTCAGAACTTGTGAGCATGTCATGAGCTACTGATTAATATAGCACCCATTCCACACCATTTCCCACAGGTACACTGTCTGTCCTAAAATTTCCAGCTTGCTTATGGTACAACAGCTGTTGTACACACGTAACGCACATATCCTGTGAGACATGGTTGTATATACAGGCATGTCCAACTGTCACGTACCAGTGCTATTGCCTGTCTATATGATGGATATTCAAGAAAAACGAAGAACCACGAACTAGTGAAAACAAGAAGGTGAACCAGTTGTGAAGTTATCCAAAAGCCCTTGATGGTGCTGGTAATAAAACAATCCAATGGCTAAAAGAGAAACACCAGGTTGAAGCAAAATCCAAAACAAAAATTTATTAAGCGCTTTTCGTTTGCTTGATAAGCAAACTTCTTCAGACAAATCACACACTACCAAAATGCACCATTTAAAATACCTGGAACATCACTGATTAGATACAATCAATTAGTGTAAATTGAAAGCAATAAATGCTAAAACGTGCATGTGGATAAATTTAAATTAAAACAAATACATTTAACTTCCGAAAATTACCAAGTTCCATAAGGAATACAAAGTAGTAATTAAAAATACATTAAAGATACATTAAAAAATAAGTAAACTGAAAAAATATATATGAAAAATAAATAAACACAGAAATGCCCAGAACAAAATATACTGAAAAAATATTAAAAAATATATATTAAAAATGGAAAGTACCATTCAAAGTAAGACTTAACTAAACTTGTTACAAACTTACAAAAATATGTAAGCCTCAAACAAGAAACCACTAGGAAAGTAAAATAAATATTTATTCTATAATATCTAGTAAAGACAGCTGAGGTGTTCCCATATCCCACTATGTTGTACACACATCCTGGCTAGTTACTTAGCACAATGCATCAGAGGTGCTCCACGTGCAACTAACTGTGTCCAGAAGCGCTATACACATTGTAACAAGCTACAGATTCAACAACATACCCCATGGTTACCAGACCTCATTTGTTGGTGTACTGGACAGTAGGGCTCAGACAGCTACTACTGATGTGTGACTGACACTACCCCACACTTAACTGGGATAGCCACTCATGTACCGACACATCCATGAGTCATAACCTCCACTCGGCTGGATCAACCCATACACACCACCTCCAAGACCAACATTAACCTTGACATGAACACTACCAACATGTGACTGGTGTTCCACACCTGGGGTTATCCCCTCATTGGAGGATTCTGAACATATGCTAATCAGCCTTGTTAGCCACATCCTGGCACCACACCCTTCACGGCATACACAGTACATGAGTACTACAACACCTACTACAGACGTCTTATGACAGCGGTTGTTAACGTCATGACACCCGTGCAGATGGACAATGCACTTACAAATGCTGAAACATACCCCAGTGCACTTCATTAGCACGTACACGATTGCATGGATCATGCTATTTCACACAGAGTCATGATGGTACACACCAGATAACAGACGCCACTCTGGTGGTCAAGTTCCATGGACATAATGTACAACAACAGATGGAGGCTGTTGCATAGTGGTGTACAATCCCATGGGTGGGGTAGCTCACTGGTCAGCCTCGGTAGGGCCACGGGATCCCTCATCACATACTCCAAGACTAGCTACGTAAACATTGCTGTGACACTTTCCGGGGTGTACCAAAAGGCATTACGGTGGCATGTCAGTAGTCGTTGGTAACACCCACATCTGGTATCACATACAACAGTCACTCAGGAACATTACAGACCCAGGTGATGTTGGCAACATGCTGGCGGATGGATTCAATGCTAACATTACACCCTCTCACTCACTACAGGGCCACAATCCATGCTGTAACATTGCGGTGTCCCTGCGGTCACACCTACACATTACTAACCCGCACTCTATATGTCCTGGGACACTGGCCCCATGTCACCTTCCAAAGTCCCAGGCTGTGATGTCCACAAACCTCTGAACGACATGTCTCCCCACTAGGCCACCATATTTAATAATAGCCTTGTATCAGACATTGTGGCCCCTGAATGGCACACAGCAACATTTATCACACTCCACACAGGTGGCACCACATTGCACGAGTGGGACTATAGTCCCACACACCTGACTGGACTATTCTGCATGGCTATGGGGCACATCATCAAGGACGTCATTCACAGAGACATTGTTGGGTTCCGGTCCTTTGATGCCACCCGGGTTGGACTTGTTAGGGCCAGAGCATGGCCCCTACACCTGGTGGACTCCTTTCATACAGTTACCAGGGTAGTTGATGATGGTACGGGAGTCCACACATCCTACATTGTCCTCTCATTGACTTTCAGCACCGTTCTCCATTCTGGTATTGACAACATACACATCCACCTGCTCATCGTACCCTTTGTCTCAGGATGTTGTGCAACGTGGCTCATGGACAGGACACACACAATAAGGGTAGCATACCATAGTACCTACTGCATTTCAGTTACATTTGCCATACCACAGTCCTCAGTCATTGGGCCCCTCATGTTCAGTATATGCTTCCCTGAGGTACAGGCTAGCACAGAGGGACTTTCCCTGCCTAGCTTTACAAACCCCTGCATACAAAGTGCCATGATTGATCCACCAGCTGATACTGACTCCATCCATACGGGTGTCACTGTGACAGATACCTGATATGAATATCATGGCCTCAAGCTGCATGACACAAGGTGCATGAAGATCATCTTTGCATTACACCATTCACCCACTGACTATCACATAGGTGGTAGTCCCCTACATACATGTCACATTGTACATGTTTGTAGTACACACGTATGTCGCACTCACTCCTGTGGTTACCGTATTGCCACTGTGGCATGGAAATTCCAAAGGGCACATAAAAAATAGTGCGGGCTGTTCTTCATTCAAATTTGGAATTTTGGAAGTGGTTGAGGAAAAAGTAAGAGGGGGTGACCTGAAAAAGGCTGTGAGTGACAGGGAGGAAGGTGGCAAATAAAACTAAATGCTTCAGTATACCCGGGAATTAATGACCACATATCTATTAAACCCATTTTGGACAACTGTTGACAGTAACATCTGGGAAAAGTGGAGTGCAGTAATTAATGTAGTATGGTATGAAAGTTGTGGTAAAGAAGGGGTTAGATATAAGGGTAGAGAAAAAGTTTTTTAAAATTTAGGATAGGGAATTGTTTAAATGTATTACAAATTAGGTATATTTTATATTTATGCATTATATGTATATGTATTTTTATGTTTAAGTATAGAATAGGTTAAATGATTAGTATTTTTTAAAAATATTAATGTATATAAAAAGTATATGTATTGATGGCTAAGGGTGTTCTTAGCAGTATGTAGCAGTCAGTACTATTAAGGAGCAGATTTTAATTAATATAGACAATTATCCAATTTAGGAGGTTAAATGTTTGTAATTAGGACCATGTGACACTTACTGAGTATATAGGGATGTGCATTTTATTTCTGTAATTGTTCTGAAGAAGTCACTTGGTGATGAAAGCGCTTAACTAGCTTTAAGTGTGAATAAAGGATTTTTATGCTTTAAGTACTGCCTGCATTGGTTTACTGTGAAGACGCTGCATATTTCTAGGAGCTGGAGTGGAGTATTACTTGTTATTTGTGGACTGTTCCTGGTTTGTACTGATTTATATATATTTGCAGATATCGCTGAATCCATATATATCAACATATATCAACATATATCACTCTATCGTCCTTTCTATCTGTATTATATATATATATGTATATATGTGTATATATATATATATATATATATATATATATATATATATATATATATATATAGATATATATCTATATCTATATATCTGACGGGGAAAGTGACAGGCAAGCTACACCTTTCATTGGGTACTTGTTGGTGTATACTGTTTCCTGGACTCCGCACGTTTGTGTCTGTACCTGTCACATTACACACCTGCCGTAGGTTATGGTTACCAGCTGTCCTACTCTGCGAGGGACAGTCCCTCTTTGGGCAGTTGTGTCCTACAAAATATTTGTGAACATGGCAAATGTCCTGGGATTTTAGAACATACTTATTTCCTATAGTTTATGTAATAGTTGCATAAAACAGTTATTCTGTATCTGAACCACCTATATGTTCTAGAAACAGAATAAGTAAGTAAACATTACAAGAATGAGCATTTATCTAGGCAAAACAGTGAAGTTCTGAATTTCGTACTGGCCAGGTATATGTGTCAGCCTGCAGACATCTGACGTATGTCCCACATTGGTCATTTGAAAAGGTGGCAACCCTACCATAGGTTCATGTTGCCTAGCAATAGTGGTAGGTGATTCTATACATGATTGCATGTTCTACACCTGGCAGTGGTCGTTTTACCCTTCAGAGCAGGCGCTATTAGTGCAGGGGTGAATAATGCTGGTTTCACCTGTTCTGGACATCACTGACCATGATCTGCGCGATATTCGAAGTAGCTTATCCCTGTTTCGCGCATATCCATATAGTCATATTTAAACGTCGCTTACCAGCAGTGATCAATGCATATTCCCGGTAATGTGTGCTAAACATGATCTGCTGACCTGCATCCGGCATGCATTACTCATGCCTTCGGGATTACGTTACATCCCTTGCAGGACGTGGGACCAGGAACATGCACGACAGTCACTGCATTTAACATATGGCCATCTGGGATTTGTACACGTGTTATGTCATTTTGTACGTGGAGTATACTACGGCTGTTACTCCATACTACACTCACATGGGTAACTCAGTTAGTTTACATATTGATGAGTCCAGTTAATGGTATGTCCATGTGATGTTTACTGGATGTGCTCCGGCATTGGGTATGTATATCTCAGTGAGCCATACACGATACTGTGCTACACCTTCAAATGACCATGGGTGGAGCATGCTGGGGTGACGAATACCTGTCATGGGTACACTCCATGCCTTGACACGACATCCATGATTATATTATGTGGAGCCCCTCATTAATGCAGAAGGGACTCTGTGCTGAGTGTGTGCAGAACAGTGCTTACACACATGTGCTCCCACGATTGCTTCTGCTCCTCTACACGACAGTTGGTTACTCGATGTTGTGGCAACAGCGGACACTGTTTGCCCCATTTGGTGTATGGCTTCTGACAGTCGGCCGTTAACCTACCGTTGTACCTGGGAACCTATACACACAGCACCACCATATGCTGATAGGCGCATGTACTGTTCAGGTGTTGACATTCCTTGTTCCAATAGCTGTTGTGTGTACAATGTTTGAGGGCTGCCTATGTGGGATTCACACAGTGGGCCACCTATACATTACAATTTACAGGTGGTCGTGCTTGTGTGCCATCCATTTTACTGTGTGTGCAGGTGGAGAGGTGTGTCAGTCCGTAGGGGCCTACACTGTCAGAGTATGTGCTATACGTTCCCTCTTTGCCAAGGCGTAGGCATATTGGGCACGCCTCCATCTGCCTACTGGGGCTGGCACAGTGTGTTCATGGTCTGAATCCCTCTGTGCCTGTGATGGCCTTGGCATTTGCGGTGGGCTATGAGGGCCTTCACCATTTTGTCCCTGCTGCAGCTGTTTCCGCAGGATCATATTATGTAGCATGGCACATACTATGACAATGTGGGCACATGTGCCTGGAGAGTACTGCAAGGCTCCACCAGATGTGTCCAAGCACCATAACCGTGATTTCAGCATCCCAAACACATGCTCTATGGTGATTCTGGTTTGTGCGTGTGCCTCATCATGGCGTTCTTGCATGGGTGTGTGTGCATTTCTGATGGGAGTCATCATCTACAGCTCCAGTGCATAGCCAGCATCCCCCACAAGGTGGCCATGTGGGATGTCCCCCCTGACAAATACCTGATACAGCTGTGAGGCATGCCAGATATGGGAGTCATGGTAGCTTCGAGGGCTGCCAGCACACACATCCATGATAGTGCCCTGGGCATTGCACACTACCTGGCAGTTGATGGAGTGGAATCCCTTGTGGTTTATGTAGCGCCTACCATGCTCACCGGGTGGTGACTTGATTTGTATGTGCGTGCAGTCTATCGCACCCAGTACCTCGGGTAGTGTGCTACACGGTGGAAGTGACGCATATTGCTGGCCAACTCCTCCTGAGTTCTGGGGAAGTATATATGCTCATTGGCATGTGGCAACATGGCATCCAGGAACTGGTGTAGTACCCTGGATGCTGATGCCTGTGAGATCCCCATGATATCTCCAGTTGGCCTTTGAAAGGTACCTGTGGCTAGTATTCGCATGCTTACACATACCTTCATGTCCACCGAGATGGGTCCCCCCCTGTTATTTCTGGTTCTCATGCGTGGCCAGCACAGCTCCACTATTTTCTGTAAGATGTCCCTGTCCACCCTGTAATGCTCTACTATCTCCAGATCATGTATCCCCTGGTAGGTTACCCTTGGTCTGAACACTCTTCTCCTCCTCCAGGACCTGCAATGGTTGTCGGCATCATCCTCCACAACACCGTCAGTCTCTAACACATGCTGATGAATCACAGCTATGGCAGCTCCCAACGTGTACATTTTAAAAGTTCCCCGTGTGTTTACACCTATGGTGCAGTGTTTGGGAATTCACAGGTGTGTGTAGGGTGCTTTCACACTTTATACTATTGTGCTGTGAACACCGATGATGTCATAGGGTGTGTATGTACGATCGTAGCTACAGGCTATCTTATGTGTTTTACTACCGGAACTACTATTGTGGTGCCTTTGGCGTTGAATTACATTTGGCTGCCGTGGATTACCTCTTGACCTTCCCTTTACATTTCTGCACGTTCCACCTACCATTTTCTGGCATGCATCCAGCAGCCTGCTTTCATTTGTATTTTCCTAGACCTGGTGTATCTTGCGTAATGTGTGCTATTGCTGGTCTACTGTTAGTTTGCTTTGCTCTGCTATGACAGATCTTCTATCTTTGCAATCCAATGCCTTCCCTCCTTTCTTTGCATTCCGATGCCTCCCCTATCCTGTTTTGCAGGTTTCTGCGAGCAGACTTGACAGCTGCCGTCGATTGGCTGCCATGAGTTGATTGGTGTTGATTGCTCATTAGTACGCCAATTACCCTACTTCAGCATTTCCTTCTTTTCTTCCCCTGACCTTCCTGTTTATGCTATTGTTCGCGCCGCGTGCATCCGCTTACTGGGTTTTGGGCACGTTTTCATCCCCGTACACATGCGCTTTTGGGCACCATGTGTGCTGTCAACTAAACGATTCTATACCTTCCTCCCCACCCCTGCCCTGCAGCTTTGCTTAGCAATGGCCAGGCCAGTTTGCATTGCTCCAATGTGCTTGCTGCTACAGTGGCACACCCCTCTGCTGATGTCATGTATCTCCTCTGAGCCACTCCTCGGTATTATAGCGCTGCACCATATGGTTCAACCTTCATCTGGCGGGACATTTGCGATTCAATATTATCTGCCTCATTTGCATGGCATTGACTACTAATTCATAGTTACCTCGCCGAACACTGTCGCAGGCCCTTAGCAACCCTTGCACCTTGGTTGTGGTGTTCCATGCCTACCACTTTACACCATAATACACAATGGTAGGCATGGAACACCACAACACTTGCACCTTGGTTGTGGTGTTCCATGCCTACCATTGTTTATTATGGTGTAAACCTGCTTTGTATTACATTGCGATTTTATGACATTTTTATATATTTTCTTTATGTTCCAGTTTGCGCACACATGCCCTGTGGTTGTACTGTGCGTTACTGTGGACATGACATTAAATGTTGTTTTTTAGGTGTTGTGCATCTTTTCTTATGCCATTGGCTGTGTATTTAGCCATCGGCATATGTTAACTTTGTAATACATGAGTCTAATCCGCTTCCATAGCTCCGATGATCTGTTTGGGAAAATGTAAACCGTGTTTTTTTGTTTACATTTCCGTGGGCTTACGCTACACCACTTCGTGAATCACTATCTGCCTTCATTTGCATGGTGCGACACTGTGCATGGGGTGATTAGCATACCTATGCCGAGGGCTGCGCAGTTCTGGCATACGCCGGTAGTGCACGTGGTATTGGATCATATCTGAATCACTCGACGGCCATATTTGGTGTTATTCCGCCTACGCTACGCCTGCGCCTGGCACAAGCTTCATGAATCCCGGGGATTGAGTTAATGGGCTGGGGTAAAACAGCCTACATCATGTGTGAAACATGTAGACCTATATATGTGTATGTATAAGGGGGGCTGCTGGTGTTAATGATCCATGCAAAGTCATCAAGAACATTTTTATTTTACAATATTACCCCTGTGTTATTACTGTAATATATACAGTATATGTAATTTTCTGATTAGTTGTCTGTTAGATATAGCTCTGTTCTGCGCAATTGGAGCATACCTCTCAACTGTACAGATTTTAGCCTTATGTTTTTGGTCTATTTCTCACAAAATTGTGGTTTTCTGGCAAATCATTGGTTCACCAAACTGCTCCATGTAACCATTGGAAACCCCCAGAAATTCCCCAAATCTTTGTATCCATGACTTGTTTGCTTTCACTGCATTCATTTTGCCCTCAGTAATCTTATTATCTGCAGCAGTCTCACAACTGAAGACTAGGAAACCATCCTTAGCAGTATTTTTTCTAAGTTCCAAGGGTGTCAAAAATTACATATGGTGAGAACTGTTGAGAAGGAAGCTGAAACTCACTTTCTTGTTTTGGCACTTATTTTGCTCTTATTTTAAGCTTCAGTGACCTTTGGGAGTAGATATTGAGATGCTGCTACAAATTATATGACTGTGTTAAGTTCACTTGTAAAGGTCCTGTGCTCAGTCTTTTGTACTTCTCTTCTCCAGTGCAATGAATCTGTGCAACTCCTAAAATTATGGGGGGGGGCACAAAGGCCCCAAATAAGGACAGACTTCAAATACTGCTCTTTTAAAGTTAGAAAGTTGCTGTAATAACATGTTTTGCATTAGTGTGCATTTTTCCTAAGGCTATGAAGTCTAAACCTCAACTTGGGTCATTATTTAGTGACTTCATTCATCAGTGATTTCAATCATCAGTGATTTGTTTGAAAACCACATATGTTATGAGGAGCAGATCAACAATATAAAGCAAAAATCTGGACATTTTGTTAAAGCTAAAGTCTAGACATGTGACAGGTATTATGGGGGGAGGGCAAAGGCCCAAAAATCAGGAACAGATTTTAATTACTGCTCTTCTAAACATGGAAAGTTGTTAGAAAAATAGGTTTGCATTAGCATGCATTTTCTGAAAGATATGGCATCTAAAACTGAAATGTGTGTCATTATATAATGACTTCAGTCTTCCAAGATTTGCTCAAAAATCACAAATTTTATGAATAACACACCAAAAATATGAGGCAAAAATCTGGATATTCTTCAAAAATCTGGGCAGTTTAGAGATGTGCTCAACCCCATTTCTTAACACACCATATTTCTCAACTTCTTCAATTTGCGTTTGAATGATGGCATCCCACAATTCCATTCAGAGTGGGTGTGGTTACATAATTATGTATGCAAATTTCATGTTAATCAGTGTCCAGATTTTTGGCCAGTTGCACCTACTTTTCATGAGTTTTTGTCCAGATTTTTGATGTTTCCAGGTTGAGAGGTATGTTCTGAGTATTGAGTATTCTGTTTCAGGGAACCTGACTGGCATGAATGATTACACTCATTTCTGATTTTTGGGATGAATGCATGCTCCTAAAAGGAATGTTTAATACTAGAGGATATCCAAATGACTTTGTGGAAAATCTGATTATGAAGTAATGAATAAAAGAGAATGTGGTTATTTCATGACTATTGCTACATTCCCAGTCAGATGATATAGTTAGAATAACAAGGATGCAGTACACAAGTAGAGGTAATGGAAATGTGGCTAACAATAACAATAAATGTTACAATAATGCATTCATTACTATGTATAATACAGATAGTTTATTAGATGGGTTCTTGAAAAAATAGTCAATTCTTATGATACATGCAAATAACACAGAAATTAAGTGAGAAGCCAGTTGTGGTGTATAGAAAAGGTAGAAACATGAAAAATATATTGAACAATTTCTCAAAGGCTATAAAGTAGTAGTAAAAAAAGAATTAACATGGATAAGTGTAGGAGGTGCAGTTATTGTAAATAATTTCTTGAAATTGAACAATTCAGTATTAATTTACAGTTAATTAAGCTGTCAGGAAATTATAAGTGTGATACTGCTGGGGTGGTGTATGTGGCTGTGTGTCAGTCTTGCCCTGGATTCTATATAGGCAAGACTGAAAGAAAGCTAATGGATAGGGTGTACTGACATCTATATGACATTAAGAAGAAGAAAGATACAGATGCCCTTTCCAACTATATTCAAGAGTATCCCAGACGTTCAGCATTCTAGAGAAAGTGACCTGAAGTTATAAAAGGAGGGCCTTGGTCTCTCCTATTAGAAAAAAGGAGAGCTGTATTGGCAGCTCCACTTTAATGCAGGGAATCTGCCAGGTCTAAAGGAGCAAACATCAATTGCATGTTTATTAATTTGAAGGCACTCGTTAGATAAATATTTTGATGTTTTTAATGGTTGTATGAAAAATATATTGCTTTTAAATGTAAAATGTAAAAAAGGAAAATTGCTGTAAATGTATTGCGTTTAAAAGTTTTACTTTGCAAAGATTATATCCTGTTTCTTTAAATGTGGATTTTAGAAGGGGGCTTGGCCATCACATGACATATTCCACCATTTTGAAAGAAGTATAAAAACTGGGACTTTAACAAATGGAGTTATCTGATGAAATTTTAAATGTTGTAAAATGAAAGTGCCCATCTTGTGTTTTGGAGTTTTCTATGACTGCCCTGATTTCACAGACCTTCCCAGATTTTACTCATAATTTTAATTTTCCTCTTTCCTTTGTAAAACGTTTTATTTGCTGATAAATCATTTAGGACAACAGACAGTCAATAAATTCAGACATCAGAGGTTTATACTTTTTATTGTCCAAAAAAATGCATATTGGCAGAAAAGGTGTTATTCTATTAACTTTTTAAGTGAATTAGAGTGAAGTGTGTTCTTGATTTTGAGATTTTATCCTGGTATTATTATTGGCATTGTGCCGAATTCTTCAGCAAGGAAGTTGATAGCTATAGCATCTGTTGTACTGCCACTATTTATAAAACTCCCTGAAAGAGAAAACCATTCAAGAAGATTGGCAGCATCAGCTCTTCTTAAAATCCAAGGTATGGTCACTCTGGGCTGCTGATGTCACTAGTGCTTATCTTGCTCATGTTCATTATCAGCTTTATCCTAACAGGGTGATATCATGGCCATGTTCATATTAAAAAGCCTAATAGGGAAATTAACACTTTTATAATCCTCATTTTCCCCAAGCAGCACAGCTTTTGTGTGGCCCCCATACAATCAAGGATGATTAAAGGGCCTCCTGTAGCCACAGATATTACAGGTACATAATGCTGGCATTTTGATTAATTTTAGTAGAGATAATGTCTACCAGCAGGGGTTAACTAAGCCAGGGGGGCTAAGTTCATCGTAAAATATTTAACAGAATTGTGAAGCCTGTTACTTGATAAAACACTGTTAGTATAACCAGAGATATTTTTGAATTTTAAAGGATATACAAATAAGAGTTACTACCCACCTGGTTTAGTAAGTATACATGATTGCTGTACTAGCTTTTGTTGATTTGACAGAAATGTTGCAAAATATCAGGATAGGATAACTTGCTGTGGCTGCCCCCCCCCTCACCAGGAACAGGGGGGGGGGCAGCAACATCAGGGTTTGCCTGTGCATAAAGCCACTTTGATCATTGCAAGTAACAGGCATAAGGAAGAAAAATTATGAAGTATAAGGCAAATAATCCACTCCTGGACAGGGTACAAACCCACTGCAGATTTTGTTTTAAAATCAGGTTATTGAAGAATGCATTTAATTAGGTGAGTGCATCCAATTATTTTCACAATTTTTGGAGTTTTACCCAAAACTTACAAAGCAGTCACCTTTTTAGAGAAAATAGTATATATAATAGTTACTATTTTTCCAAATGCAAGACATTTTTGTACATTACCAGTAAATTTAGTGTTTATGTATGCATGTATGTATGTATATATGTACACTTTCATTTATTTAATTATTTTTGAGAGCACCAGGATCTTGTCCACTTCCTCCTCTACATTCACCCAATTTGTCCATTCATTCCAGGAGAATAGAAGATGGGTAATTTTAGACTATGCTGTAGTCCTACAGTCCTTTCATTCCTGCCCAGAAACATTCATCAGCCCTCAATTTCCTGATGAGAATTGGGCATTAGGGAGCTGGCCTGGTCCCTCTCTGTCTCTGGGAGCACTCCCCTTTTGGCAGCTCCCACAAGTCAGCAATTGCTACCACCTAAGGGGAAGCATGTGTCCACATGTTAGTTTCCTTTCAGCTACATCATTGCACATCTCACAAAGGGCCCCAGTGAACACCTAGTGCTTCTACTAGGTGTACCATTCATGTTTAAAGCCAGAGTTACGTCACTCCTTCAGGATGGCTGAGCTGGCAGTGGTCACTCACTACTATCCTTCCTGGCATCTACAGGCTCCTGAGCCACTAGTCAAATTCACATTGTCTGCAGTATAGTCCGGGCTTTATCCCTCTACAGCATGGAACTGGCTCATTTTACACTCCCTCTTTAAAGTCAATTACCATTGCAGACAAGGAACATTTACCACTTACCCTAATGCAGAAGAAAATAAAATATGTGGGCTCCCTGCAGAATAAACAGGTTGATAGTCATTACATTTATAGGTGATCTTTTAATTCAAGGAACACTAGTGCCTTACAGCACTTGGTTCTAACCAAACATGATGCACTTTTGGGGGATCAGTTAGTGATTCTTCACTGTCTGACTGCCACTCCTTGAAAGTGGCATTTATACAGAATTGCTGATTTGACTGACTACCAAGCAGTGCTTTTGTATATTGTAACTGGCTCAATGAGAGACTGTGCAGGCAGAGAGTGGAAGAAGCAGTCAGTATAACACAGTAGCAGCAACTCTTTCTTTTTCTTCTTGTTTGGGCAGTCTCATAGTTACTACATTCGTATATGTATATATAAAGTATTAGAGATGTGGGGGACACAACTCTCCTGGGGGGAGTACAAAGAGGTGTGTGGTTGTTCGATGAGAAGGAATTTAATTGTATCTGTTTGTTTTGTCTGTTTTGTTACAATTCAATTTTAAGATTTTTTGGGGGGTGGCTTAGATTGGTGTGCGTGTATGTGTGTGTGTGTGTGTGTGTGTGTGTGTGTGTGTGTGTGTGTGTGTGTGTGTGTGTGTGTGTGTGTGTGTGTGTGTGTGTGTGTGTGTGTGTGTGTGTGTGTGTGTGTGTGTCTGTCTGTCCATGCCATTGCTTGCTATCATATATGTAGCCTTTTGACGATAAGGGATTTCACAGTGTGACAGTTTTTGTTTCCATTCAGTTTTAGGGACAGTGAGACTATTTAACTGTGATGTGTAACAGAAAAGTCTAAATATACAAAGAAGTTAGCTTTTACAAATAAAAGCTCGCTCTGCAACCCCCCATGTGCAAGGATTATCACATATATACTAACTCTACATTTACACAACACTGGAGAAAATAAAGAAAAAAAAGACTGAATTACACTGCCAACTTATACATTACAAGCGTATGCTGTCACTCAATGGGGGTTTGATTTGTAAGGAATCAGTTTAGATTGTCTCAGAAAGACTTCTATATTTTATTGTCCAGTTCAGATCTTGGGAAGCATGCCTTCTTTGTGGAGTCTGAATGGTCTTCTTCTGTTTGTTTCAGCTTTAGCCTGTGTCTTTGTTACCTCTCACATCTCAATTTTGAATTGGTGGTCTTTTAATTTGCTCATAAGTTATCCTTATATTTTTGTATGTCTGTGTGTGTGTGTGTGTGTGTGTGTGTGTGTGTGTGTGTGTGTGTGTGTGTGTGTGCGTGTGTGCGTGTGCGTGTGTGTGTGTGTGTGTGTGTGTGTGTGTGCGTGCGTGCGTGTGTGTGTCTGTGTGTGTGTGTGTGTGTGCGTGTGTGTGTGTGTGTGTGTGTGTGTGTGTGCGTGCGTGTGTGCGTGTGTGCGTGTGTGCGTGTGTGTGTGTGTGTGTGTGTGTGTGTGCGTGTATGCGTGTGTGCGTGTGTGTGTGTGTGTGTGTGTGTGTGTGTGCGTGTGCGTGTGTGCGTGTGTGTGTGTGTGTGCGTGCGTGTGTGTCTGTGTGTGTATGCGTGTGTGCGTGTGCGTGTGTGTGTGTGCGTGTGTCTGTGTGTGTGTGTGTGTGTGTGTGTGTGTGTGTGTGTGTGTGTGTGTGTGTGTGTGTGTGTGTGTGTGTGTGTGTGTGCGTGTGTGCGTGCGTGTGTGTGTGTGTGTGTGTGTGTGTGTGTGTGTGTGTGTGTGTGTGTGTGTGTGTGTGTGTGTGTGTGTGTGTGTGTGTGTGTGTGTGCATTTGTATTACAATGTTTGGTATCTCATCCTGGACCAGTTTTGTGCTTTATGTGTACTACTTGCTGCAATAAGATTTGACTTCCGTGAGGCCCTGAACAAGCTACAACAAGTATTACAAAATGAAGGAAAAATGAACTAGTTTCAATAATTTTCAATATTTCGACGTTACATTTAAAAATGAGCAAATTCTTCACAGTAGTTCTTAGATACATATATTTAATCTGTTTTCAAGGATGTAGTCATAATTCTATAGTTTGGAAGTGGACGTTGAGAGAAAAAAAACCTTGTGATTACATCATAACATTACTAGCAGCTCATGGCCTCATCACTTTGTGCTAAATTGTTAGATATAACACCTGCAGCACTTGATGATAGCAGATAATGATTATCTATTTTCAGGTTTAGAATAAATGATTGTGTGAGTCCAGAAAAATATCATAATTGTGCAAAAACACATTTCACACTTCTCATGAAGATATCAAAAGAGCACATTGAACAAATTGTGAGACAGCACTTGTAGTTACTTAGACATTCACTTACACTCAACATTTTTATTCATACTGATTTATACTGACTTGAAATTATGTACTCTGCACTTTAGTCCCATGGTACATGACATCTGCCTCAGGTTCTTATTATCTCTAGCTGTCACCTCAGTGCCTTCAAGAACTTTTTGTTGACTAAAGGAAGTGATGTATGTTCATGTGTCTGTCAACAGAGAGGCAACTAAGTAGCTGAAGACGGCCATCACTAATAACCTTGGAACCAGAGGAAGATTTTTTTTAACTTCTACTTAGAGGATCTCTCTGTGACCAGCAGGGTCACATACAATTTTATATAAAGTCACTAATTGAACTGACCAAATGGCAACCCTTAAAGTGCAAATAACTTGTGCAGTTGCTGCTTTGTTCACATTGTCATCTAAAACATAGTGCTAAATTACATTCTGTTCCTTCAAGGTAGAAGAAAGAATCTTAAACCACTCATCACATTGCTGTGCCATCTGCAGTGGTACGATGTACTTCATTTAACGTGGCACTCCTGCAGCATACTGAATGGCTGTCTCTAAGTCTGTATTATGTTCTGTGCAGGTACTGCTTTAGTGTACATCATAAATGTGGCATTCTCTCACCTTCTTCATGTTTACGACAATTAGCATGTTTATTCCTAAAAGAGTTTCCACTTGATTTTATTTTCAACATGCAAACTGATAGGTGAAGCCAAACAAATATTTTCTGTGTGTTAGACTCATGAAGTAAGGTGCAAAATATTATTTCTGAAAATTTAGGCCACATATACTGTAGAATGCTAAAGGCAGAACTTCAAATGTGTTTATGCAGCCACATGATTTACCACCAACAAGTTTTAATCACATCATATTGATGCAATTTATCTGTCGATTGATCTGTTGTTACTGTTTCAGTCATACATTTTTACACAAAATAGTACAATAAATAAAATATAGAAAAACAGCATACAAATTACATATAACATACATATTATTTGGATTACTGATGCTTGAGTTAAGGTCATGTTCATAATCTGACAAATCTTAACAACAACTTCACGTTCTGATTCTTTTCTATAAATTGTTATTTTGAATTTTCTTAGGAATTCTACAGGCATAGGAATAATGTGAGGTAATCGATCATGAGGACCATAAGATGCCTAGCCATACACACCTTTAAGCAAACACATTTAACATTTGTGCCATCCTTATTCTGGATTTATCTGATGTGGTGAATAATATTTTACATTCATCTCCATCATTTAGCCCAAGAATACTTGATATCCTGAATCTGGAACTTTTTGATAAAGTGCTTCCTGTGCTCTCAATCTAGACTTCACAAATTAATATATCACTTAAATTCCCCTTCACAGTCTTCTTACATAGTAAGGAAAAGGCACTGGGGTAGAATTCATGATTGCAAAGTTATGTCCAGTGAAACAGTCGGTCCACAGCATAAAGCACTAGTTGACCCAATCAACTGCAAGAAGTGGTCAGAGAAGGCTCTAAGGTCAACAGAGGCCAGGCTGAAGAGCTGGAAGTTGACTGGAGAGAAAGCACAACAGTTCAAGGAATTTCTTAGGGCTCTAGCACCCAAAGAAGAGGAGGAAATAGGGGGAGTTGAACAAGAATGGCAGTGCCTAAAAACAGCACATGTTAGGACTACAGAAAAGATATGTGACCGAGCCATGTAAGGAAATAAGGTACATAAGGAAAACCGGTGGTGGAATGCAGAAGTCCAGGAAGTCATCAAAAGAAAGAAAGAGTTCAGGAAGAAGTGGGAGATAGAAAAGACTGACCAAGCTAGGAAGAACTACTGGTTGGCTAACAAAGAAGCAAAGAATAGGGCATTGGAGGCACTCTACCAACTTCAGGAAAGTTACTCAGTAAGTGACACAAAGAAACTATATCACATTGCAAGGTAAAGACAGAAAGATAAAGAAAATAGTCAGACACCCTTCATAAGGTATGCCAGCAACAGCTTGCTTACCAGTCCACAGGACATCAAAGGCAGATGGAAGGAGTATTTCTGGCAGCTTCTGAATGAAGAAAACCCCACAGAAGTGGTACTGTCCCAGAAACAGCCTAACATAAGAAAAGAAGAGGAGCCCACCCTAGAAGAAGTAAGAACAGCACTAAGGAAAATTAAGTCAGGGAAAGCAGCAGGCTCAGATGAGGTTACAGTAGATATGATGGGTGAGACAGGGGAGAAATGGCTCCTGAGGGTACTAACAGTGTGGAGAGAAAGGTTTATCCCAGATGACTGGAGAATGAGCATACTCGTGCCACTGTGTACAAGAGCAAAGGAGACATCCACAAATGTGGGCAGTACAGAGGTGTCAAACTCCTATCACATTGCATGAAAGTTCTGGAGAGGGCAAATGATAAATGGATACACAGAGTAGTAGAATATAAGATGGGAGATGAGCAGTTTTAATTCAGATCAGGATGCATCACAATTGACTCGATGTTTGCAGTGAGACAGATACCTGAGAAGAAACTAGAGATGAGGAGCAAGTCCAGCTGGGCATTCCTAGACCTGGAGAAGACATATGACAAGGTCCCAATAAAGCTGATCTGGGCTGTACTGCAGTGGTTTGAAGTCCCAGAAACATTGGTAGAATTAGTGCAGACTATGTACAAGGACCCAATGACTTGAGTAAGAACAGTGTTCGGCATCACAGAGGGGTTCCCAGTGGGAGTGGGTATACACCAGGGTTCAGCTCTGAGCCCACTACTGTTCATACTGGTGATGGATTGCATTAGCAAACAGGTCAAAGGGGGCAGATCAACAAAACTGATGTATACAGATGATGTGGCATTATGCTGACTCTGATCTAGAGCTTCAACAAAGGATAGGAGAATGAAATGCAAAACTGAAGACACGTGAGATGAAACTTAGCACAGATAAGACAGTGGTAACGGCAGAAAATTGTAGAAATCAGAAGAAGCTGAGAATAGAGCTAGAAGTGAAGATAGTGGAACAGGTAAACAGCTTCAAGTATCTGGGAGGGGTGGTTGAGGAGAAGGGAAGTCTGAATGAAGAGGTCAAAGCTAAAATCAGAGGGGCTGCAGCCAACTGACATAGAATGTGTCAGGTATAGTCTATGACAGAAGAAGGCCAAAGAAGCTGAAAAGTAAGGTGTACAAGACAGTGGTGTGACCAGTGCTACTGTATGGTACAGAAACCTGGGCAGTAAAGGCAGAACAGTTGAGGAAGTTACAGGTGATGGAAATTAAGTGCCTGAGAAGGGTGGTAGGATGCACACTGTGGGACAGATGAAGAAATGAGGACATAAGAGCAGAAGCCAAAGTAGCTCCAATTGTAGAAAAGATGAAGGAGAACAGATTATGGTGGTTTGGACACTTGTGCAGAAAAGCAGAAGACAATCTGGTAAGGAAGATTTGGGACAGACAGGAAGACATTAAGAGGAAACAAGGGCGTCCGGCAAAGAGGTGGATGGATTGTGTGAAAGAAGATCTACGACAGTCAGGCATGAGTGTTGAAGAAGGCAAGAGTGTGGCACTGAATCAAGAGAGCTGACAACAGTTAACATGATACCCCAACCCCATGTAGAAAAAGATGGGAAAAAGATGGGAGAAAGGGGGGCTGATGATGATGATGAATTTCTTACATCAGCATAGTTGTAACTCATTAGATTCTGTACATCATTTAACCAAGATATTATTATGAAAAGGTTCAAATGTATATTTTAGATTAAAAAAATAGTATTTTACTTTTCCAATATAAATACAAATACTGGAGAACATTGCTGTTATCTTCCTGTCCAAAAAAAAAGAATACATGCTTTCCCTTATATAATTTTGTTTGTCTCCATTCTCTTCCTAAAGTACAGTGTATATGAGTTGTCCTGACATTTCTTCAAGTATATAAGCCCATACTTATTCAAATATGGGCCATCTTAATTCTAGCCAATTACCCCATTTCAGAATCAAACCCTATCTATACCTTGTGCCTGTAAAGTAAACACCCCAACCACTATGCCAATCCCCCAAAAGACTTTGAAATGTCTGATTCTTCCCCAGTACCCTTTCCTTACTAGGAGGAAGTCTACTTGTCTTGCATGTTGACAACTCTTGTAGTGATCTTGTGTCTCTCTTGCATACCTCTCGACCACTTGTGCAAGAAATCTGTACAAAGCTTAAATAATGCAGGACAGAGGCCCAACATTGGGGCAGGTTTTAATATTGCTCTTATAAACTTAAAAAGTTGCTAAAATAACATGATTTGTGTTTGCATGCATTTTTCTGAAGGACATGAAGTCTGAAACTCAAATATATGCAACTATTTAGTGATTTCAGTCCTAAGTGATTTGCCAGAAAAGCACATATTTTATGAAGTACAGATCAAATATATGAGGCACAAACTTGGAAATTCTGTGAAAGGTATATCCTCTTGATGAACCTTGCGTTGGTCCCCATAATGTCATTTGTCATACAGAAGTCTAGAATGGCATCTATTTCTTTATTCTTGTTGCCCCAACTAAGTGGAACCATGCAATCCTCATGCCCAGTTCTGTTAGTCCCAATATGAGAATTCAGATCTCCCCATTATCAATACTAACTCATAATGCCCAGTTTTATCTAGTAGGTCCTGCAATTGCAACCTGAATGCACTGTTTTCCTTGCCATCATAACCCTGCTGTGAGGCATAGACTGAGATTATGAATATTTCTCCATCTTTACACTGGAGTCTGACCGTCATGAATCTGTCACTAATTCTGATGACATCCCTCACCGTCTTCCAAAAACTTTCTGTCACCACAGTTTCTACACCACTTCCAGTCTGCTGTCCCCTTGAGTAGTAGACTCTAGATCCCAAGCCAAGAGGCTTTGCTATACTGTCACTCCACCTTGTCTCTTGGATATACAGGATGTCCAGTATGGTTTTTATTATTATTCCATCCACTTCCAAGCTGTGTAAACCTACATTGCATGTAACTCTGTCCAGCTAGTAGGTTATTAGCACATGACTGCTGGAATTTATGGCAGACACACATTGGCCAATAGATTATGGCATTCCCATTATTAGCTGACATAGGTCCAGGCCTCAGCCCACTTAGTAATCATGCCCATTTTTGGCAACATTAGTCAACTTGTCCAAATCACATAGAGCCAGTTTTTACACCATTGAGTGGCTAGCCTTGCCATGGCATGCAGTCTGTGATCCATGTTCCCCTATTTGGAGAATACTGTGCACTGCAGCTGATACCTAAAGCAGTTGATCTACACAATTCTTCCAGCACCAAGACTGTGAAAACTGAAAGATACCATTTTTTATTGTGTACCCATAAAGTAATTTAATTTCAGTTATTTTTCTTAAGTTAACCTGCTATATTCCAGTTCTTATTGTTAAAATGTATACATTTAAAGAGTTACAGTAGTGCATGTACGTTTCTGTTCTATTCTAGTAGGGCACACTGTAGTTACATTTCAAACAGCACTTTGCAAAAACCTTTTCAACACGCACACTTCTGCACCAGCAGTTTGATATACACATGACATACAGTTCTAATAGATTTGTAACACAAGCATCTTATATAAATATTTTTTTTTATTCACCAATGACATAATTATTTACAAAATTCCAGCTAGCTGGGCTGGCAGAATCTTCCTTTATCACACTTTTCCCCCCCTTGAAGACTCAAGCTAGTTTTTCAAGTGACCCTTGAGAAACCTTGCTTGAGAGGGATGAGCCTATATTGGAATACATTACACCATACCCTGTCTTGAGATCCCAGCTACCTTGGCATTTTTGACCCCATTACCAGTGCTGCACTGTCATATCATATGCCTGCTGCCCTAGGCTCCACCATAGTAATTTGGGATTTTGCTGGTTGGCTCCCTGTAGCCATAGATCTCCCTCAGAGTCCTCCTGCCTTCTACTGCAAATACTTAGCAGCAGGGCCTCCCTATCATGGTAAAGTTTCATTGTGTTAACATGGTAGAATTTTTGTGCCTGCCTCCTGCCTAGCAGTTTTACGATGTAGTTAACATCACTGACCTTCCTTACCACTTTGAAGGGTCACTCCCAAGCTGCCTTCGCTTATTGTGTCTGACAGGAATGAGAACCATAACCTTCTGCCCCACAGCTCAAGCATTCCTGTCATACCACACATTTTTTCTGCTGTTGGGCTTCTGTCAGTTTCTCCTGTTCCAAATCCATGAGTTCTCTGAGCCCTGTCCTGAGGTTTAGGACATATGCCACAACATACTCCTTGTGGAAATTAAATTCACTCTCCCACTCATTGTGAATCAAATCTAGAGGTCTCCTCACTCTATGCCCATACCAAAACTCAATGGATGAAAAACCTGTGGATTCCTGGAGCACATCTCTGTAAGTAAACAACAGATGGGGCAAATATTTGTCCTACTTCCTCTTATAGGTTCATAAGTTGGTACTATGCTATCGGCCCCAGGGCCTATACAAGCCTAGCTATAACAATTCCCTGGCTATTTCATCCCACAATATTTACTTCCCTGGACCCCTGTCTAGTAGGGCGACTGATGTGATCCCCGGGGTGAATTTCCTATCTCCCATCCAATTGTTAAGGTTCCTTTTGAAGAGGGGCAAAGAGGTGCTCTGCTTGACATGTATGGGCAGTCTATTACAGAGTCTGGGGAGTCTCTGGGTCAGGAACCTATACCTCCAGCATGTTTTGTTCATTGTGATGACAAGGTTTAGATCCCTGGAGCGTGTGGCTCTGAGGGATTGGGATTTCTTTAAGTGTAGCATGTCCAACAGCTCTGGGTTTGACATTGCCTTGTATGTTAAGCAGAGATCACCTCTGAGTAGACGATATGCAACAGAGTATAGCTAGAGGTTTTTTAGATGGTCAGCATAGGACATCTGCTCTAAGCCTGTGATTCTTTTAGTGAGGTATTTCTGCAGCCTTTCCAGTTGTTGCAGATGTCCTGAGAGGTACATACCAAATGGGGTGTTGTATTCTATAATGAGTCTAATGAGTGATGAGTACAGTGGGACAATGACCTTCTTTTTTCTGGATGAAAAGGCCTTCGTAATGAGGTGTGCCACACAGAAGGATTTCATTGTGGTGATGTGGTTATCGAAGGTGAGACTGCTGTCCACCTGTTCCCTAAGTCTCTTATCACAATTTCGGGTTTAGTGTACTGCCACCTATATGGTATTTCATGGGTACATGTTTTTTCCAAAAGGGGATAACTATACATTTCTTGGCATTGAGCTTGAGCCCATGGCTCTGGCACCAAGCATCTGTTTCTGTAAGGCCCTTTTGTAGAATATCCACATCATTTGGGGATTCAATAATGGCTCCCAGTTTGCAGGCATCTGCAAACTTTGTTAGCCAAAGTCCCTTAGTGTTGGCCTGTACTTCAGAGAAGTAGATGCCAAACAAGAGTGGTCCCAGGACTGAACCCTGTGGTACTCCACTTATCACTTGTCTGGAGCTGGATTTGGAGTCAGCTACTTTTACAGTGTGGATTCTGTCAGTAAGCCATTTGGCAACCCATCGAGTGACACAGGGATTAATGCCCAGCTTAGTAAGTTTATCTATGATTCCAGAGTGGGGGATGTAGTTGAAGGCTTTGGCGAGGTCCAGATAGGCTGTGTGGATCGCCTTACCCTCATCCACAGCTCTGGAGTCTGATTCGAATATGTCAATCAGGTCCAGGAGACAAGATTGGCCCTTCACGGATCCAAACTGGGTGGGGTCCAGTGTTTGAAGTTTGCCCACTGTCTTTGTTTATAAGTTCCATGATAATATGTTACATGGCCTTGCAGATCAGGCTCATCAGACTGATGGGGCAGTAGTTCCCAAGATCCAATGTGGATCCCCCCTTGTGGAGGGGGATAACTGTAGCTGTGCCCCACTCAGTGGGCACAAAGCCTGAGGTGAAGCTATGATTAAACATGACACTTAGGTGAGGTGCCAGATCGTTTTGTAGTCCATGTAGTACACAGCCCAGAATGTCATTTGGTCCCATGGATGCTGTATTCTTAGCTTTGGAGAGTGTGGTTTTTATCTGTGTGGCCGTTATTACTGGAATTTGGCAATCTTTCGGTATTGAGATGGGCCCTTTAGGGGTGAGACGGGGGGTGAAGTTGGCACTGAATCAATCTGCCAGGATATTGGCAATATCCTTGGGATTAGTATATTTAATGCCATTCTGTTGTAGCTCAGAGCAGATCTGAGCATTGCCATTTAGATTCTTGACACAGCTGTAGAATGCCTTGTGGTTGTCTTTGGAATCTTTGGCAATTTTATTTTCATAACCAGCTTTGGAGGATTTTATGAAGGATCTCAGCTTCTTACTGAGGCTGGTAAGGGAGTTTTTTGCATCCTGGGATTTTCATATTTTCTGCAACAGTTTCTTCCTTTTGTCGTAAAGTTTGTTTATGGCAGAGGACCACCAGATTGGCTTCCCTTTTTTGGAGGACAGCACCTTGGTTCTATTTGGGATGGCACAATTCATGCATGAATGGATGTGCTCATACAGTGCCATAGTGTAGGATTCAGCAGTCAAACTTTCAGGTCCTGTCTGCATGGGTGTCATGAAGTTTGTCACTTCTGACTTCAGTAGCATGAAATCGGCTTTTGAGAAGTTTTTTACGGATGTTTCCTTACTGGGAGGGGTGTGGATGTCAAGGGTGATTAGCTTATGGTCAGACCTGACCAACAAGGGGGTGACCATAGGTGTGGAACATCGATTTCCCATGTTGGTAATGACTAGGTCTGGGATATTGGAGCACCTGGTGAGACTATGGATTAGTTGATCCAGGGCATTGGAATTTATGAATTCCAAGAACCATAGGGCAAAGGTGTTGGTACATGAGTAATTTTCCCAGTTAATGGCAGGGTAGTTGAAATCACCCACTATTATGGTGTTTGGTTGTATCTTAATATTTTCCAGTATGTTTAGAAAGGTTTAGGGAGAATCTTGGGGCATGGTGGGGGATCTGAGGCAAGCTACAATTTGGATTGCAGTCTTACCTAGTGTTAGTTGTACCTGGAGAATTTCAGGCACATTTTGTTGGGCAACTAGCCTGGTGGTGTGAATATCCTTGGTGAATATGGACACTCCTCCAACTTTAGTGTTTTGCTCCTGTTTAGTCTCCTTCTAAGTCCATTTGGGAGTACAGACATTTCCCAGCCTCCTCGAAGTAGCCATTTCAATCCTCCAGTGGAAAATATCTGATAAATGCAAAAATTAGAAAAATGTTCTCTGAGAGATCCCACTCTGTTCTCAGGTAGCAATAGTTAAATCTGTAAATGTAATAAAATCAGTATTTGAAAGTGCACTGGTGTCATGTAATCAGATCATTGGAAGATGACTGTCACGTACTGCACATGGCACTGTTTATCGATACCTATTCGTTATTTACGCAGTATACCTGAGTCTTAAGCTGCATGTAACCAATTTACACAAAGGTGCACAAATGGGATTCCAAAACCTAGAACTTTAATGAACCTCATTATTTATGTGTGGTGCAAATGGTACTTAAAGATGGGTGCACATTAGGTTCACTTAATTTCTATGATTCAGAGTGAGAGGTATGCTGGCAAGTAGTGGAAGCATTTCTGATTTTCTGATTATTACAACTGTTAAAGTTACTCATTCTCAATGTTACCTGTTTACATTTATTTTAATGAAAATGTGAGCATTGACAGAAATTGTTGTAAGTTACTGGACTGGTGTTTGATTGATCTTCATGCACACAAGTGTTGCTATCTTCATTAACTGATTTCATTCCCACATGCAGTAGTATAGACAGGTTTAGATTGCAAATGTGAGAAGTGCATAATGAGAGATTTATGGATCATCTGCATTTCTAACTGGCAATTCCTTAAACCCTGCAGAGTAACTACAGAAACCTATGGATTCCATCACTGTCTGTATGTTCTGTTGATATTACAGATATTTCTTCATTCATGTTTTGTCACAAAAGTGTTAATATGATTTGTTGCTGTTACTGGTATTTCTTCATTGATGTTTTTTAAACAAAGTGTTAATAGTATGTTGTTTTGCTATTACAGGTATTTCTTCACTGATGGTTCTTAACAAAGGTCTTATCACTACTGGCTCAATATATAAAAGATCCGTACTGTCCGAGGCCTGCCTATGGATCCTGAGGGTTGATGATGCTTTCTGTATGTTGACCAATTGATAGTTTGTCTAGTATTTTCATGTGAAATGCATGCATTCTCCTGTGACATGATGTTGTTGTCTTTTTACCTCCATTCAGCATATATGTAGTGTGAGGGGTTCTAATCCCACACACAGACTCGAAAGATATTGCAAGTTGCATTTATTTTACAAATATTATGAATGCAGGCATTGTTGTTACTATTTATATGTCACATTAGCATTTTTCATGGGTCTATATTATGTTATCGAATACTAATGTATTAGAAAACGTAATAGTCGTAAAACTTCGAACATTTACAAAAAATACAAAAACCCACCCAAGCAAACACTGTAAGCATGGGGGCAAGCCCACATGCACCCCCCACACGCCCCGCTACTTAAATATACCAACTCCGGGATCACCATACAGTGCAGACAATGGAAAACATCCATTTCCACACTGTACAGGGAATCTCCATTGAAATGTTCAAAGTTTTACGACTTCAACATTTATGGGTTGACTGTTACGTTTTCGAATACATTAGTATCTGATAACGTAATATAGACCCTTTGTCACAGACAGTGTTTTACAGACTTTTGCATTGCAAACAAATGCACACTATTTCTGTTGAGATACAGTCTCCACAGAATCATCTGCATAAATGGGTTCACACAGGAATATGAATAGGAAAATAAAGGAATAGTACAAAATAAGCAATTTATTGATGACCCAAAAATGTTTTATAGAGAATTTCGAAATAAGGCAAAAAACACCGCCAAAAAAGAAGAAGAAATAAATACATTTTGGAGAAATATCTATGACGATCATGTGGAACTAACATAATAAAGATGCTGAATGGATAGAAGAAGTAAAAGAAAGAATAAGAAGTTCAAATATACAGGATATGAAATGGGATGAAGTAACAGCCAGAGAAATTGAAACAAAGTTAAGAAAAGCTCCAAACTGGAAAACCACAGGCCCAGATGCAGTACATAACTTCTGGCTAAAAGTATTAACATCTTTACGTGAAGATTTAGTCATGAGAAAGCACTACTTATATGCGTACCCTGAACAGAAGCCAACCTGCTTAACAGAAAAAAGAATACTCCTCCTTATGATTGAACCTGCAAGCTATCCTAAAAACTATAGACCATTAACTTGCCTTCTGATGATGCATAAACTATACACTGGAATTAATGCCAACAGAATTTATAGTCATTTAGAAGAAAACTCAATCATGGCAATAGAACAAAAGGGTAACAAATGAAAGTCATATGACACAAAGGATCATTTGCTGTTAAATGAAGTCATAATGGAGAACTGTAAAAAGAGGACAAATCTAAGTATGGCATGGATAGACAACAAAAAAGCATTTGACAGTATCCCACTTTCATGGATAAAAGAGTGCTTAAAACTGTATAAGATAGACCCTAAACTGAACATGAAACAGTGACAAACCACTTTGCAGTTAAGCCATAATAAAGAACAAATTATTATTCCAGGGATAAAAAATTCAAAGGAGGGTATTTCAGTGTGACTCTTTGTCACTGCTGCTCCTTTGTGTCAAACTTAACCCATTAAGCTGTCTACTTAACAAATTAGATCATGGCAACATTTTGGCTCCCAAAAAACAATCTCATTTTCTTTTTGTAGATAATTTAAAACTGTATAATTAATTAGACGAGGAACTGAAAGCACAACTGCAAGTGGTCAAAACTTTTTCAGATGATATAAAAATGCCATTTGGTCTTGATAAATGTGCAAAAGCAACCTTTAAAGCAGGAAAGCTGCAGCACCAAGAAAACATCAGCCTGGAACAGGAATGTAATATAAAATAACTTGAGTAAGAGGGAGTGTATAAATATTAGGAAACTGATGAAGGATCAACAATAAAGCATGGTCAAATGTGAATAAAACTTAGTAAGGAATATTTTAGAAGACAAATTAATACTGAAAACAGCTTTGACAGGTACAAACAAAGTCCAAGCTATAAATCAATTTGCTCCTCCTATCTTAACTTACAGTTTTAGAGTTTCTGACCGGCACCAAAATGTATTGGATCAGTTGTACAGGAAAACAAGAAAAAAGCTTCATGTTTGTCAAATGATTTACAAAAATCAGTGTAGACCAAGACTATATATATATTCTCAGTTCTGAAGAAGGTATGGGCCTCCTCAAAAGTGATTACATGTATAGATCTGCTGTCATAGGACTGCATATATATGTCTGCTGACCTCACAAGACCCAACATAGTGAAAGTCTAAGATGACTTCTCTGCTTAGTTTATCAGAAGTATATTGATGTCAAGCAGGAAATGAAATCAAACCAGAAGTAGATAAAAGTCAGGCAGCAACTGAATGTGTCAAAAAATGAAAGAATGTGAGCTGAAGGATCAGATAAGAAGGAAGGAATGTGGAAAATGTACAAATATAGTTACAAGTACAGAAAACTCTTAGAACAACCTCATGTTGATCAGGATTGAACAATAGAAATTGTTAAGGAGAGGTGAATTTAAGCCAAAAGACAAAAGGTTATTATTGGGGGCCCAATATATTGGACTACGTACATGTTGGTTTACAAAGTCCTTTGAACATGGGGGAGAGACATAGAAATGTAGGTTTTGTAAAACAAAATTGGAAATGGTCACACATCTTGTTGTTGGCTGTGATATACTAACTGCAGAAGGATGGTATATTAAAAGGCATAATAATGTGGCAAGACTGTTGCACTTGGAATTGTGTAAATATTATAAAATTTCAGTAGTCAAAAAACATTGGAAACATGAGCCACAAAGCATTATAGAAAATGACGAAGTTTATATCACATGGAATCACCCACTTCCAACAGTTCAAAAAATAGATGCAAGAAAACCAGACATAGTAATCCATGAAAAGAAGACAAAAGTGGCACTGATCATTGAAATTGCTACACCCACTGACTTCAGTGTCTGATGTACAGAGAGACACAAACTCATAAAATATCAGGATTTGCAGGCAGAAAGGAGAGTAATGTGGAGGAAGGATACTCAGACTGTTCCAATAGTGGTAGGAGCAATGGGTGAATTGACAGTCATACTTAGATATGCTACCGATTCATGTAACTCCATATAAATTACAGAAGGAGTCAGTTCTGGGCACATTGCGGGTGCTGCAAAGAACACTTCTGGCTAACATCAAAGACTGAAACAATACTAATTTCATAAACTTTAATTACACTTTGACTTAGGAATAGGGTCCATTCCCATCATGGTATTAGAAACCTAAAGGACTAGGAGAAATTAAAAATGGAATGACATATGTGAGGAATACAATACACTGTCTTTCAGATGACCGACCATCCCAGGGGTGACAATGTCACCCCACAGGAAAATAACATCATACTCAATGTTCTGTAACAACATGGAGGGAAATTCCTTGGCCATTCTGACAATACACTTTGGAGAAATGAAATCTGGGCCTACTTCACCAACATGATAAATGTGTTTGGAGGTCACAGCAGCAACTGTGTTCTTCTGTTTACTTTCCCATTGCATGATCCTCAGTACAACCAACAAACTCTCAACAGTGGGAGTCTGTCACTGTCATGCTATTAACTACCTTTCATACATGTCACTGCTGTTACTCTTGTCTCTGTCCTCCATTAATACTGTGTCCTTCTTTCCATTCCTAGGTCAGACTGCATCAACCTCATTAGCTGCACAGTCAAGTGGTATGTCTATACCAAATCATCAGTGTGTTTTAACTGTGTTCAGATGGTTAATGGTGGCAATGATGTGATCAGTAATGATGACTTTTTTCCCTACAGTAGTTGAAGTTCATCCCTCTTCAACAGTACCATCTTCCCATGAGGAGTTGTCAGGTGTGTACTTTCTTTGTATTCTTCACATATGTCATGTATGTTGGCTATGTAACCTAATGGTATACTTCATGTTATGTAGATTCCATGAAACATACATACAGAAGACCTCATGTAAAGTCATTAATATTTGTAACATTGCAGTGAGATATATATTGCATATTGTCTTTGATGTTATCCAGCATGTGATATAAGCACATTGCCCTTATCTGTGGCATCTGTTTCTTCTTTCAGCATATCAACTATACGTAACATCATCAGTGATCATGATGTGAAATCTGATGTGTCTCAGATTAGTAGCATGACACCTGGCACATAAGGCATTGACATGTGGACAAAGTCTGTCCAAGATGCTGTAGCCTCAGATGTGGAGGGAAGCTTGTCTGGCCATTCTGAGAATGATGGGACATTGGATGTTTAACAGGATGAGGCCATTGAACCGTAGACTCAAGATGAGACTGCTGCTGATGTTATCATTTCCCCACAACACCCTGAAACAGGTTGTCATATTAGACATAGGTTGACAGATACTGCTGCAGGCAAAAGAACATTCCCAGCAATGTCATGGATCAGACATTCATGCACTTGTACGTGCCACAGATTATGTGGCACACCAGCTGCATGTAATATGTGAAGGACAGGAGTGCAAACACAGTTTGGTAATGTTGGCATTGGCTGCTCAAAATGATATACTGCTAGCTGTGATATGGACAGTAGAAACCACAACCTCTACAGTACTACATCAGTGTTGTAGTACAAGCAGGGTTCTGCATGCCCTGACTGTGATTAGCTGATTGCAAAGCAGTAGAGGCAGGACATCCCTCAGCAGAACCACCATTGCCCATCGACCATCAGTGTCTATGGTCCAACATGCACTCAGTTCCAGTGCTGGCCCACCTGCTGTTGTCCTGTCAGTCATGACAAGATCTTCAAATCACGCTCCTTCACCTCAACATGGTGTTGTCATCCCATCTCAGTCTTCTCTGTGGAGCAACCTGGGCCAAGTGTTTTTGTACATGGTAGGGGCAGAGTAGACCATGGTATGAGACATGAGTGAGGTCACCCTAGATTATGTTAGAGTAAGTCTAACAGTTTAATAAACATAGGTAAACTTTGGTAGGGTTTCTGTCTTTGCACACAGTGCAGACTGGAGAAGTTGTTGACCGCAACTGAGCTACAAAATATACGTATCTTGATTTTTTTTTATTATTTTTACAGATTGCTGTTTTTACAATTTAATATATATAAAGCACTTTGTCTGTTCAGCATCTTCACAAATCCTTGTCTGTTTAAAAACTTCCATTTGTCTCTCTAGTGCTTGCTGTCTGTAGGCTATTTTGTCCCACCGTCCCTCCCTGTTGGTGTCTTGCTCTTATACTTGGTGGCTTTGCAGTTGCCCGCCCCTACTGTGACACACCTCCCAGTCTAGTGTCATTAGCTCATTCTGCTTAATACAGAGAGAACATTTGATAAGGCCTTCTGTTCCTCCTTTTTCCCCTTTCAAAAATAAAACAAAACTTTTTTTTTTTTTTCCTCTTTCGCCTGAACCTTCTTGCGTTCTGACTGTCCTTCTCAAACATTTTGGAAATATACAGTATATTTCAGAGCATTTGTTATAACTGTATTTGCTATAACTGATTTAAGTATTTTTTTCTGGCTTTTTGATTATTTACTGCTTAGCAACTGCATTTTAGCCTGTTTATACAGGTCTGCATTCTATTTAAACTGTTTTTGTGTTGATTAACTGTTTTGCACTTTTAAAAAGTTATTTGTTGCTTAATTTTACCTGTAGGCTAACACACTCAAGTGCGCTAGCCGCTTAAAAGCATTTATAGCATTTACTGTCTGTTTTTCCTCTGTTTTCCCCAAAAAAAAAAAAAAAACAAAAACAAAAAATCTTGTTTTCCCGCCTTACTGAACTAGAATAGTCCAGTCTTCAGAGTTTGCTGATCTCTGGGCTTTGTCTTGGTTCCTGTGCTATTCCATATCCTTATTTGGATAAAAGGAAGCGTCTTTGTTCACCAGTGGGAGTGGGGAGCACTGAGCAGCCTATTTGTCCCTAGAGGAGTGGTTCCAGCCAGAAACTTGTAGTCTATTGGCCATTTTGGGTCAATTCCTAGCTCTTTTCAGCCCCCTGTAATAAAGCCCACTTTAGAGCGCTTTTTCGCTTGTATTCAACTCAGCACCACTCCTCGTGGTGTCCTGCAGAGTTCTACAAGCAGCAGAGAGCAAAAGAGTGACTTTTTCCTGATTTAAGTATTTTTTCTGGCTTTTTGATTATTTACTGCTTAGCGACTGCATTTTCGCCTGTTTATACAGCTCTGCATTCTATTTAAACTGTTTTTGTGTTGATTAACTGTTTTGCACTTTTAAAAAAGTTATTTGTTGCTTAATTTTAGCTGTAGGCTAACATACTCAAGTGCGCTAGCCGTTTAAAAGCATTTATAGCATTTACTGTCTGTTTTTCCTGTGTTAAAAAAAAAAAAAAAAAAATCTTGTTTTCCCGCCTTACTGAACTAGAATAGTCCAGTCTTCAGAGTTTGCTGATCTCTGGGCTTTGGCTTGGATCCTGTGCTATTCCATATCCTTATTTGGAGAAAGGGAAGCTTCTTTGTTCACCAGTGGGAGTGGGGAGCACTGAGCAGCCTATTTGTCCCTAGAGCAGTGGTTCCAGCCAGAAACTTGTAGTCTATTGGCCATTTTGGGTCAATTCCTAGCTCTTTTCAACCCCCTGCTATAAAGCCAGCTTTAGCGCGCTTTTGTGTGATTTAGCGCAGAGTTGCCCATAGAGCACCATCGGGCAGCGCCGGTTAAACAAGGTTAAACTATTACTGGCTCCGTAAAGTCTGCTCTTCAATTTTTCCCTTAGAACTTCTGTACTTGCAATCTAAACCGTCTATTCTCTATCTCAAAAGCTCAGCACTTGCTCCTAAAGCATTTTTATATAGGTAAAGTACTTATATACTAAACAAAGTACTACATTAACCTAGAATCCCCTTGAGTACCCATTTCCCTATAGGTCCCTTCTGACTCAGTTACACAGCAAACTTTTTCACTTTTTCTAGCATGTCGAAGGGTCAGTTGCTAGCGTCCTCTCCTGTTCAGCTGGTGAATCTGGGCATCTTGAGGCAATGTTACAATTGCCTCATGTACACAGACAACCCACTCCTTCTCCCACAAAACACAAATACATATGAGAGATGCAACTATATAGCCAAACTGGAGGCTGAACTCTCTCAACTCAGGACTGGCAAGACCAGACAGGAGGAGAAGGAAACCACGCACACCACAAACTCAGTTTCACATAGAACTATCACAACTGCAAAACAAACACATAAACACACAAAGACATACTCGGAGGCACTGAACAAAAATCTACCAAAACTACAGAGGCCTCCAAAGCAGACACCCAAGCAACTGCCACCTCAAGACATAAGACATGCAACACATAGTTCTCAAAGTCAGTGTGCTAAACAGTCACAGCCCTTAAGGCCAAACACAATGCCAGACACACTTGTTATAGGTGACTCCATAGTCAGACACACTGACGTCCCACTCACCAGACTGAACAAGGAAAAGATCACAGTAAGCTACCTGTCAGGCGCTAGAATCCGCCACATAACACAAGCACTCAGGTCACTCTACAGCAAGTACAAGTATGACTCAGTCATTGTCCATGCCGGTGTGAACGACCTGAGACGTACCTCCCTGGACTACATGAAAAGAGACATAGAGGAGCTCTCAGATTATGTAGCCCAGGCCGGTATGACCCTGACCCTGAGCAGTATCCTACCCTCACCAAGAATGATGCCACAATACAGAGACAAAATGATCAGCTTTAATAATTGGCTTAATTACTGGTGTCATTCTAAGGGGATCCAATGTCTGTCTGCCTGAGATGACATGCTTGACAAGCCACGCTGCTTCGCAAGGGACGGCTTGCACCTGTCACCCCTGGGCTTCCGGATATTGGCAAAGGCTCTTGCCACCCCCATAGTGCCTTTTTAGGCAAGGCTCAAATGATAAACCTACTGCCCTAGAAAACAAAAATGGAGGAAAACTAAGGGTAATACTGCTCAATGCCAGAAGTCTAAACCTCAAGATGCATGCCCTTGAAGCCCTCTTTAGTATGGAGAACATCGATGTCTGTGCTGTGACTGAAACCTGGTTCAAGGCTCCCCAGCACTATCAGGTTATACCTCATATCATGCATTCTGGCCCCAAAATCCAGACCGAACCACAAAAGGAGGGGGAGTATCCATATTCATAAAGGATACCCACACCTCCAGGTTAGTGGCAACGCACGAAGCATCGGAGACCATCCAGGTGCAATTAACCATAGGTAAAACTGCCCTACAGTTTGTAGCATGCTACAGACCACCTTCTCAAACTCAGGAAACCCACACAGCCTTCCTGAAGACACTGGAGAGTATGAATTTCTCTCCAAACACCATCGTATTGGGTGACTTCAACTACCCAAACATAGACTGGGAACATTACTCAAGCCCCAACACCCTAGCCCAAAGGTTCCTGGAGTTCATAAACTTAAATGCTATGGAACAACTAGTCACCATTCCCACAAGAGGAGAAAATATACTACACCTGATCATCACAAACATGGGGAGAAAATGCTCCACACCGGAAGTATATCCCTCATTGGTGAGATCAGACCATAAATTAATCTCATTGGAGATCCACATTCCGCCCCCACCCCCAGCAAAAAAGACCACAGTGAAGAACTTCTCAAAAGCAAACTTCACACTTCTTAAGACTGGAGTGGTATCCTTCAAGGCCCCCGAGCCAGTGGAAACCACAACCCACGCTGCTGAAACCCTTACAAATGCCTTCTACGAGCACCTCCAGGAATGTATGGATCAAGCAATCCCTAATAAAATCAAGACCCTTTCCACCGAAGGCAGGTGCCCAGTCTGGTGGACCCCAGCCATAAACAAACTCTACAACAAGAGGAGAAAGCTACTACATGACAGAGCAAAATCCCTAAAAGGGAAGGCATCTCTGATCAATACTTGCAAAAAACTACGATCACTCATAAAATCATCCAAGGCCAACTTTGAGAGAAAAATCGCTAATGACACAAAAGACAATCATAAGGCCTTCTTTAGCTATGTTAGAAACCTGGGTGGAAACTCCCAGATATGCTCAGAATTAGTCCAAAATGATAAAAAAATCACTGAACCCACAGACATTGCCAACATACTGGCAGACAGGTTCAGTGCAAATTTCTCCCCTCCCTCCCCCTCAAAAGGAGAAATATCTATCCCACCAGAGTCTAGCCTCCCAAACATCTCAGATGCCCAGGTGAGAGCTGCTCTCTCTAAAGCAAAAAACACAGCATCAATGGGACCGGACGGTGTCCCCGGCTGTGTGCTACACGAACTCAATGAGGAACTAAACCCACACATAAGGCTGCTGTTTAATCTTAGCCTTACTACAGGATACGTACCCAAAGAATGGCGTACGGCAACTGTGGTCCCACTCCACAAAGGCGGTGCTTCTACGGACCCTGGAAATTACCGCCCCATAAGCTTGACGAGCCTTGTCTGCAAAGCTATGGAGAGGATCATAATGGAACTCATAAATAAAGACATTGGGGACCTACAGACACTGGATCCTACCCAATTTGGCTTTATCAAGGGCAGATCCTGCCTCTTGAACTTGGTCGACTTTTTTGAAACAGTCACTAAGGCCATTGATGAGGGTAAGGCAGTTCACACAGCCTACCTTGACCTAGCAAAAGCGTTGACACAATACCCCACTCAGGCATCATAGAAAAGCTCACCAGCTTAGATGTAAACCCATATGTCACAAGATGGGTTGCAAACTGGCTCAAGGACAGAACACACAGGGTTAGAGTTGCTGGTGCCATGTCAGACTCTAAGCCGGTCACGGCGGTGTCCCACAAGGCTCAGTCCTAGGCCCCCTCTTGTTCGGCATTTATTTTTCTGAAGTGCAGGCAAACATAGGGGGATTGTGGCTGACAAAATTTGCAGATGACTGCAAACTGGGCACCATAATTGACACTCCATCAGACACAGACATCCTCCAGAGAGGTCTCATAGAAATGGATAACTGGTGCCAGAGCCATGGCCTTAAGCTAAATGCCAAAAAATTTATAGTCATACCCTTTGGGAAAAACAAGGTAACCCCTAATTACCACATAGGTGGTAATCCATTAAACACGGAAGAAGTTATCAGGGACCTGGGGACCCAAGTTGACAGTAACCTCTCTTTTGACACTCACATTGCCAAAGTGGTTAGGAAGACCTTCTACATTGCCCACCTGATCATGAAGGGATTCACATCCAGATCAGGAGATGTCATTGCACCCCTGTACTCTTCACTTATCAGACCAATGATTGAGTACAACGCCCCATTCGGAATGTACCTTACCCGACACCTGCAGCAGTTGGAAAGACCCCAAAAGTTCCTCACCAAAAGGATAAAGGGGCTCAAACATATGTCATACGATGTCCGACTGAAGAAACTCCAGCTCTATTCAGTCGCATACCGTCTGCTCAGAGGTGATCTGTGCCTGACATACAAGGCCATGTCCAACCCGGAATTAATGGACATGCTCCACCTCAAAAATCCAAATCCACCAGAGCCACGAGAGCAAGAGACTTAAACCTCAACACGGATATAAATAGGACATGCTGGAGGGACAGATTCATCACCCAGAGACTCCCTACACTATGGAACAGAATCCCAGTCCATGTGAGGCAGAGCCCCTCACTGACTCTGTTCAAGAGAAATCTTGACGAGTGGATGGGAGATCGTAGGTTTACCCCGGGAATCATCTCTGTGTCACTGCTGGACAGAGGCACAGCAAACTAATGGGTATAGTGTTCTCATCCTAAGGGGTGGTGAAAGCCACACACACTCTGGCTAGGCTTATAAATGCCCTAGGGCAGATAGCCTAGTATGAACCTATGAACCTATGAACCTATAGCTGACTCCTTGTATTACATTACTAGTATACTGTGATATATTTTTCTGCAGCTATTAAAAATTCTGCATTGTGTCCTGTGTTGTTTCCCTTTTTTCATGTTATCATATTATAGGGATAAGAATGTGTTACGCTGATGTGTGTTCCTTATTGTCTTCTATACACTGATACAACAATCATAGTGTGTATGCATACCTGTGTCAGTTGTCCCCTGAGTGGATGATCCCTGTTGTGGCAGATTTTCATAAATTCATAATGCTATATACTATGATTATGGTGTTATGTCTGGTGCTCAATGTGTACATCTAGTACGTAATTGCCATTAGATGCAATCCATGCTGCTGTAGTGGGGCAACACCTGAACATCAGTGTTTAATCTGTTTACTCATGTATGTGTGGCTCGTCATGACTCAAAATTGTTGGTCAGTTGCTGCCATGTTGCCTGGGCCTGCACTTGTGGTCACACTCTATATTGCCCACACCTGTGTCTTCGGCCTCCTACATCCTCCTCCTCTGACACCTGCGGGATGTCCTCTTCAGACATCTGGGGTTTGGGGGGTAGTTCATCTACACCTACAGCTGGAATACTGCCATGTGCTCTTCACCTTCATGACCAAACCCCACCAACTGGGGGTAAATCCAGCATTACCCACACCCAGCCATGGGTTATTGCTATACTATACTACTGATGTTAAGAATGTGAAAGAATGTGAATAAACTGAGTATTTTGACTATGAAGAATATTTTTTTCAGCTAATAACATTTCTGATAACAGACTATTTACATTTGTTAAGCTTATACTTTTCCACTTGACTTTATGAAAAAATGCTGTGGAATGCAAGAGTTTCAAAGACATGCGTCTGGAGCATTTCTCCCTGGGCCTCCTCTAAAAATTGGCTATGTTCCAAATTGGACTTTCCCGGATAACAAATGTTAAATAAAATAAATAAATAAATATATAAGTTGCTTGGTGTAACATTTCACAATTCAGAGGTGCCAATGAGATGATATGTAATATAGAATGTTGTACCATGGGCTGGATTCTGTAAAGCTTGTGGAAGGTATTTGTGGACAGTACATCACACCGAATGAAGACTTCAGTGCACCTGCTTCATACATGATTTCAGAAGACAGTCTGAGTACTTAGCAATTCAGTGTAGGATAATTACAGATTCTGCATATGCCCATCTGATTCTAAAACACATCATGCTCATACAACGCAACTTAAATGCAACAAACTGCCATGCCTTTTGGACCTCAAGGAATAAAGGCTAATACTGTGGATTTTGCCAAATTCCTTAGCACTAAAAAAAACATAAAAATGCAACCTGTAGTTAATGAACTCCAACAGGCTGCAGTGATATAAGCCATAAATGAGGCTGTGGTTGTGAACTGTAGAAGCAGCCAGATAGAGCCATAGCAAGGCTGCAATTAAACCAGTTGTCTGACCAGGAAATAATTGACAGGTTATGGCTAGACAGACTACTTGTGCAGGCTGTCTGCAACAAGTGTGCTGCACACGTCAGTGAATGCCATGTGAAGAAACCCCATCCCACTTGAAACCAAAGTGTGTCCCAATGTGGGTGTACTTGCATCTGGAACATTCCAGAGACACATGGGGATGCTATTGGAGTATCACATACAGCTACCAGATGTATCCTGGCAAAATTCCTGGAAGCAATGTGCAGCAATGTGGATGACTACATACACTTTCCATCCACCCCAATGGAGCAGAGAACTGTAAAATACAAGTTTTACAGCATCAAAAACATCCCTCACGTACTCTGTGCAATAGATTGCACAGACATATCTATCAAGAGACCAGTACATCCTGAAGCAGACCAATACATAAACAGAAAGGGTTGGCCATCCATCAACTGCCTGGTTGTATGAGCAGCACATAGGAACATAACAAACATCATGGTAACACACTCTGGACGTGCCTTTTCTGGATTCTATTGCCACTGTTGTGATAGGCATATCAGGTGTTAATGGCTATAGTGGCTTATCTGATTAATCTGTGTACTTGTGCATGGATGTGAGATGTGTTGTATAGCACTGGCAAAATAACTATTTCAGTGGTTACTCATGCTAATATGGTTCCATAACATCTTGTAGTGTTGGAGTTCTGTGTTTGGCTCCCTGCAGGAGTACTGCTGTTTCTTTTTTGCTTTTTCAGAGGTGTGTGTTTTTATGACCCACTGCACTCTGACATCTGGAGTGTCTCACCTTTACATTACAGCATGGCTATGTCAACATGTAGAATGACTTCCTTCAATGACCGACCTCAGAGAGATATTTTATTTTTGTTGCTGTTGTTTTTAATTTCCTTCACCATATAGTATGGGCATACTACCAACACTGCCCTCTGTTATTAGACATGGTATGGGGTGTTACATCACATAACTGTATTACTTTGTATCCCACATTTCTCATTTATAATTCACTTTATTAAAATGGCCTTATTGTCATAGACGTTTATGGTCTGTCTTCCCATGTAATGTTTTGTTACACAAGTCACTTTGCACTCTTATGTTCACCCTCTTAATGACTTCTCTTAGTTGTCACAACTCCAGCCTTAACATGTGTGTTGCCTGCATTTCCATTACTCATATATTGCTGCTACCATCATTAAAAAACTGTACCTGCACACTCACATTAGCTATTGTGGTGTCATGTCCACACTCATTGTTTAGTGTGTAGCCAGCCATGATCTGGCAACAAGCATGTGTAGGGATCATATTTCAGACTTCTGCTGCACATAGTGAGAATAGAGTCTGACTGCAGTTTTTGCACAGGTTATAGATGTCGAGTAGATTTTTGTCTGAAGATTGAAAGTCATACCTCTCAACCTTAGAGTAAGAAATCTGGACAAAGCCACAAATCATGGGGGCACAAAGGCTCAAAACTGGGACACTTTTTAAATATTGCTCTTACAAAATGAGAAAGTTGATGGAATCACAGGCATCACATTAGCATGAATTTTCTGAAGGATATGAAGTCTGAAATTCAGATGTCTGCCATTCTTTTCTGAATTCACTTCTCAATGATTTGCCATTGATTTTCAAGAAAACCACAATTTTGTAACAAATAGACCAAGATATGAATAAAAAATCTGGGCATTCTGTGAAAATCTGGACAGCTGACAGTGACGATTGGGAGGTAGTGGTGGAGATTTGTATTTATAGCTGGGCAAAAAGTAGGATTAAATATAATTCTGTGTGTTTAGAGAAGTTGGGTATAATTTAGCTGGTGGGATAATTCCAGTCAGTTTAGAGCTTTTAGTGCAGAACAGTAATGTGTTCTATGACTTGCATGAGCTTCACATCCTGCTACCTTGTTGTAACACTGTTCTAGTTTAGACTGTAGGGTGTCCTGGAGTTTTGTCAAGATGGAAGAACAATATAATAGAGAGGGGACTTAGTATGTGGTGGCAAGAATGACTGGTGAACGCAGTAAGGAATTTCTTGGCTCTACATAGCATGCTTTTTTGTGAGTTGTATTTTTATATTGCTGTGTATGTGGGGCCATATTTAAAGTTGTCATCTATTGTAACCCCCAGCAGTTTTGCATGGAGGAGTACTGCAATTGGCATATTCCTCAGGGATGTGATTTAAAGATATTTTTCTCATGGGTAAGTGATTTAGGGGAAAAATAAAAGGAGTATGGATTTTTTTGGATTAAGAATGAGTTGGTGATTACAAAGCCAGTTTTGAATAGAGTTAAAGGCATGTTATGTAATCTTTTTTAAAAGTTATAGATTATTTAAGAGGTGGATAAGGGTGCAATCATCTGCATACTGTACAAGGGATGCTTGTTTTATAGAAGTTTGCAGATTGTTTATACAGATATTAAATAGATGAGGACCAATGGTAGAGCCTTGCAGTGCATAGGTAATGATGGGTGGATAATGGGAAAGGGTAAAATTTCATTTGATTGCCTCATAGCATTCTAACAAGTAATTTTTAAGCCTCTGAAGACTAGGTTGTAAGATGCCCACTGTGAACAGTAGTAGCAGGGGGAATTTTATGAGACACAGTGTCAAAAGCTTTTGCTAAGTCTAGGAATAAAGAAGACATGAATTTATCTCAATCCCTGGCTTTATTCAAGTCATCTGTAAAAAGTTGGAAGGGCAGTTGTCATGCTATGCTCAGGTTTAAAACCATGTTGAGTATTAGTTATTAACTACTTTTTTAAGACATGCTGGACTAGTTGTTTATGGCCATATTTTTGCAATATTCTGACAGGGGGGAATAAGATTGCAATGGGTCTGACATTAGTGCCACCTCTGTAGACAAGGAGGATATGGCATTTTTTTCAGATGAAAGAAATATAGGATTCCTGAACTGACCTGTTTATAATAATGGAGACTGGATATACAATTGTATTAACAGCAATTCTGAAGTATTCTGCAGGAAAGTTGAACAGGGTTTAAGTTTGGATAATAATTTCTAATAAAGGAGGTGGCAAAAGGTTTTAGTATGAAGGTGGGGTTATTAATGAATGGGACTAGGCAGGAGGCAGGGATATCAGGAAATTATTCATTAGTGAAGGCAGTTATGCTGTCAATGAAGTACAAGTTAAACTCAGTGGCTATTTCTAAGGGGGAGTTACTGGAAGAAGGGTAAAGGACATTGTAAGTTCCTAGGTGTGGAATTTGTTTAATTGATTATCTGAATTTTTGGGTTTATATATATATATATATATATATATATATATATATATATATATATATAATATATATATGTATATATTATATATATATATATATATATATATATATATGTGTATATATATATATATATATATATATATATATATATATATATATATATATATATATATATGTATATATATATATGTATGTATATATATATATATATATATATATATATATATATATATATATCTATATATGGGTCTACTTCATAAAATCGACAGACCATTTGATCGACATCCATTTGGTCGACAGTTCATTTGGTCGACAACCAGTACTCAAGGCATAAACCTGGGATTTGCCCCCCTCCGCAATGTTGTGTGACCCTGGAGTTGATATATATAGTTGGGGGGATGTGGGGGGCACAGCTCTCCACATTGGGGGGGGTGTAGGGGGGCAAAACCTCCCACCTATTTTCATTTAAAATGTGTAGTTTTTGTTGTATTTTCATGTTTTAAATGGAAATAGATGGGGGCTTCACCCCCCAAACCTCCCCTAACTACATATATATATATATATAGCTCAACTCCAGGGTTTCACAACATTGGGGAGGAGGGCAAATCCCTGTTAGATGCCTTAAATACTGGTTGTCAACCAAATGAGCTGTCAACCAAATGAATGTCAATCAAATGGTCTGTCGATCTTATGAAGTAGACCTATATATATATATATATATATATATATATATATGGGTCCCTATCTATTCACCGACAATTCATTTCACTGAAACTCATTTCGTCGACAGTTCATTTCGACAGAAAGATGTGCCCCCTTCAAAAATTTTTGGTGGGGGCTTTCCACACCCCCATTGTGGGGGGCTGTGCCCCCCCTAACTATAGATATCAACTCCAGGGTTGCACAACATTGGGGAAGGGGGCACATCTTTCTGTCGACGAAATGAACTGTCGACGAAATGAGTGTCAGTGAAATGAATTGTCGGTGAATAGATAGGGACCCATATATATATATATATATATATATATATATATATAGTTGTTATAGTTATTTTTTAAATCAGAATAGTATTGCTTCTTATCAGGGCTTTTACTTTATGATAAAGTTACAAAATTCTTTAAAGAGTTGTATGTTTTGTGGAGTTTTAAGAAACTGCCACTTTTCCATGTCTTGTCTCTACTTTGCATAAGACGTCTACGCTGATTAGTAAGCCAAGGGGCAATGTTAGATTTTACTGTCTTCCTGCTTAGTGGTACAAGGCTGTTTAGGATGTTTAAACAGGTGAAACTAAACTTTCTATTGTCTCAACTAGTGGCAAGGCTTTTAGAATAGTCCAGTTAACAGAGCTCAAAGCAGCTAAAAGTGATCCAGGGTTAAACTTTGAGAGATTGTGAGTATTTTTCTGTACTTGTTTGGCATGGAGAGTACTACATCTGAAAGCATATGGTAGGACAGTGATCACTCTGGGATTCAGGAAGGGTTCCTGATGCATTGTAGTTGCAAGGATCAGAGACCAGAATCCACTCAAGAATGGACTAGTGTTCTGGGATTTGTTATAGAGAGCAGGAGAAGTAATAAATTGGTTGAAGCCGAGAAGGGTGATGTGAGAAGAATAGAAGTGAAAGCATTCCAACTGATGTTGACATCACCTAGAATGGCCGTTTCTTTGTTAATGTGCAAGATCCAGTAAAGGATGTCTTTAAGGATAGATACAGTGTTTCTGGAGAGATATACAGAACACATACTAAGGAGTTTGTGGTCATTTAATTTTATATAGGAAATAAATAGCTCTACATTACTGAATTTGGGCAGAGTTTTTATAAGCAGAGAAACTTCATATGTGTTAGGGTATAGGTTCATAGGTTCATAGGTTTATACTAGGCTATCTGCCCTAAGGCATTTATAAGCCTAGCCCAAATTATTGTGGCTTACGCCACCCCTTATATGAAAAAATACTGTGCCCATTAGTTTGTTGTGCCTCTGTCCAGCAGTGACACAGAGTTGATTCCTGGGGTAAACCTACGATCTCCCAGCTACCCCTCCAATGTTTTTGTTTAGATTGTCAGGTCTAATGATGATATATCCAGTGGGTACAATTTCTGAGTCTTGTACATGAGGGTGTTAAGTATGACTCAGCAGGAGAAACAATATCTGGTGCATGAGGCATCCAGTCATGTAGTTCAGTGATTTTATTACAAATGCTATGTATATTTATTGAGGTAAACTATAGTTGTTTCAAATTATTAGAGGTGACAAGTAGGGATGTGCATGACATGGGGAGGTAAGGAACAAAGGAGGATTAAGGTGTATGCTACCATGCAAAAAAATCTGGAAGGAGTGAAGTGGTTTTACAATAGTCATTTTTATTTTTATTTTTTACTTTTTTCTGGGGTGGTAGTAAGGAGAGGTAAAAATGTTCCATTTAAAGAGTAGGTTAGCTCCTAAATAGATGTGATACAAATTTGGTTGAAGAATTTTGGCGAGAATGGTTTAAATGGATGTTTATAGTAAGTGGGGATATTTTGGGTGCAAGAGCGATATGACAGAGAATAGCTGGAAATTTTTTTTAGACAGGAGAGAATGTAGTAGAAGCCGAGCACTTAAGTAAGTGAAAAGAATATTTACTTGTGATGAGATGGGGAGGCAATGAAATTATAAAGTTAAACACAAAGATCTGTAAGTGATGTTAGAGAAAGATGAGAGCGATGAGTAGTAAGTGTGCTGGATAAAAAGTGATGAGTCATAGTGATGCTAGGGAAAGATGAGAGCGATGAGTAGTAAGTGTGCTGGATAAAAAGTGATGAGTCATAGTGATGCTAGGGAAAGATGAGAGCGATGAGTAGTAAGTGTGCTGGATAAAAAGTGATGAGTCATAGTGATGCTAGGGAAAGATGAGAGCGATGAGTAGTAAGTGTGCTGGATAAAAAGTGATGAGTCATATTGATGCTAGGGAAAGATGAGAGTGATGAGTAGTAAGTGTGCTGGATAAAAAGTGATGAGTCATAGTGATGCTAGGGAAAGATGAGAGTGATGAGTAGTAAGTGTGCTGGATAAAAAGTGATGAGTCATAGTGATGCTAGGGGAAGATGAGAGCGATGAGTAATAAGTGTGCTGAATAAGAAGTGATACGAGTTAGAGTGATTTTAGGGAAAGGAAACAGTCATAAGTAGTAAGTTTGCTTGATAAGAAGTGATAAGAGTTAGAGTGATGTTAGGGAAATGTAAGAGAGATGAGTAGTACGTGTGCTAAATAAGAAGTGATAAGAGTTAGAGTGATGTTAGTGAAAGGAAAGAGTCATGAGTAGTTAGTGTGCTGAATAAGAAGTGATAAGAGTTAGAGTGATGTTAGGGAAAGGAAAGAGTCATGAGTAGTAATTGTGCTGAATAAGAAGTGAATAAGAAGTGATACGAGTTAGAATGATGTTAGGGAAATGTTAGAGCGATGAGTAGTAAGTGTGCTGAATAAGAAGTTATTGAAGTTTGAGTGACGTTAGTGAAAGGTAACAGCGATGAGTCGTAAGTGTGCTGGATAAGAAGTGATTTAAATTGATCTTAGGGAATGGTAAGAGTCATGAGTAGCAAGTGTGATGGATAAATGCAGCTGAGAATCCAAGAGACAGGAGTTAGTGAGTTGGTTAAGAGTGAGGATAGAAAGTTGAGAATTAAAGACAAGAATCTGCAGTACTGGTTATGAATAAGAATAAGGTGGTAAAATGAAAAGGGAGTGGAGGGGTGTGAAGTCAAGAATAGAAATAAATAAGATGAGGTAAGGTTGTTTAAATGAGTTGATAGGAGAGTTGGTAAATGAAGAGTTGAATTATTAGATCAGAAAGGAATGGAGTGCAGTCATACCTTTTAACTCTACTGATTTTTGCCTCATATTTTTGGTCTGTGCCTCTTAAAATTTATGGATTTCTGTCAAATCACCAAGGATTTAAATCATTAAATTATGATATGCATTTGAGCTTCAGACTTTATATCCTTCAGAGAATGCATGCTAATACAAATTTTGTTATTCTAGCAACACTGTAAATTTATAACAGCAATATTTAAAATCTGTCCCTATGTTTAGCCCTTTGTCCACTCATTATTTTACGCTTTATCCAGGTTTTTTGCACTAAGAAAATGAGAGTTGTTAGTGCAAAGAGAAGAAGAGTGGATATTTACTGAGCAGTCATGCAATGACTTAGTGGGAAAATTGTCAGAAGTGCTGCTGTAAATGATGAGTAGCTCTTTTGTCCAGAGACAGATTTCATCAGATCTAATGATTATCAGTTTATAAGCTTAGAACTAGCTCTCTGTTTAACAACAAAAATGTAGTTCAAAAGCATGCTACCTCCCATATAACTTTTCTTTCTTTCTTTGATATGACTATAGGGGATTATGGTCTACGAATCTTGCAAACTGACCACTCCTCAGGTGTGATGCAACTGTAGCAAAATTATGAATGCATGAGAAAATAAGAGGCAAGTCCAAGAAAGGATCATGCAAGTTACCTGTCAGTAGTATGAGATTGTTTAATGTTTCTTCATTTGCCGCATCAGATTGCTGTACAACTTATCTGTAATGAAGCCCATGTAGTTTGTCCCTGCACATTTAGTAGGGTCTATATAATATCAAGTCTGTCATAGCATTCATCACCACTTTTTGTATTTATCTGTTGATTCATTTACTAGGAGATAATAGTTTAATGGACAAAATGTCAGTCATTATTTATGCTGCTTAAGGCAAAATGTTGAAAATAAAGGTGATACGCATTAAAGAACAGCAATTCCCCCTAATATAAGAGGGAGACATTCACAACATAGCATAAAAGCATACAATTTCTCAGAGGGTAACATCAACAGGAGGTGTAAAAAAATAATATGAATTTGACATAGTTCTTCTGCCACATTAGATGACAAACAAAACAGTTATATTAAAGTAAGAAGTTGCCACAAACAGAGCAGAACCTGTGATCTCTAATGAAGTCATGTTTGGCATATGGTGAAAAGCATTCAGATGGCAGTTTGTTTCAGATTCCTACTCTTTTTCTGTATAATAAACCTTTTTATAATTTTCACCTATCCTTCCTTCCTTCATTGGCTCCATGTCAATATGTCTTCATCCAGTCCTCATTTCAGAACTCACATCTGACTCCTGATCACATGCTTAATATTCCATTATATTGCTTCCTCTTTTTCTCTGAAGAGATTTCTGTTTGTGCCCTAGCCCTATCTCCCTTCTTATGTTGCTAGTGCTCCTCTGTCAACTAATCTCTCAGTTAATGTCACTATTAGGGTTGCCAGCTGTCCGGTTTTTGACCGGACTGTCCGGTTTTCTGATAAATTGTCCGGTTACAAATTTCATTCAAAACCAGACACGTGAAGTCTGTGGTTTTGTGCCACACTGCCACAGTTTCAAGCATAAGCGTAATGGTAATGCTATTAAGTAGCGATCTTCACTTGATCTTCCTACTTACTGGCCCTCATCACATTCCTTCACCATTCAGTCACTACTAAGACCTCACCGCCGTTTCTGTGTTTTGAGAACAAACTCTGGTAAGTATCAGATATTAAAGCACAAGTCAAACACATCATGCAGAGAGAACAAAACTCATACACATTACATCATAATTATACCTTAATGCACAAAATGTACACAACTGTCTGGGAAGGGCAAAGCCCAAACAATAACATTAAGTTTACACAGTTGCCGGTATTTAATAAATGACTCGCAAATGGTGACACAAAATCTCAATACTCGTACAACCTAAGAAGACTGTGTGATGAACTTCTTTCACAGCATAACAACAAATGATCCTCCACTGTCGTACGATTGTTAATAAAGCAATCAAAACCAAAAGAAATCACAGGAATGTGCAGCTGTCAGTTGGCTTCACATAGTTTACATTAAGCAAACCACTGCAACTCTGAAAAAGACACAAAGACCACTACACTATTATACATGATCACACTCGAGATTCCTCTACAGCTTCATAACATGCATAAGGAAACACAGTACTCACGCTGTTAACAACAGTTTTTCAGCAAAGAGCATATTTACAGAATCCAAAAAGCACAACCTAGTGTCGCGTAGCCTGCGTCACTCGGCACTTTCCTACAATTTGACAAGCCTATCTGGAAGTGATTGCTTTTGTTTTCGTTTCCTCCTTATTTTATTCTCCCCTGCTGAAGTGCTGATCGGGTAAGTGCCAGTGGATGTAAGTGACAGAAGTGCTTAGAGAATTCTGATTGTGTTTAGCTTTCTTTAATAACGTGCAAAGCTTATGGTTGTGCTGGCTTTTTTGTAGTAGTAGACTGGTTTCAATGAGTCACTAGGGACTTGATTTGGTTTTCTTTTTAGGAGGGAGGGGAACCATTGTATTACTTTTTAAGAGTTCAAGATTGTTTAACATACCTCTCAAGTGTACCTCATTATGAGGAGGAGTATACCTCATTTGGGGTCTTAAAAACATCATGTTCCTCAAAGTTTCACAGTGAAAGAGTCTGTCACACATTCAGTATTAGAATTTTTTATTAACTGATATCCATGGTAAATAGAAATTAATCATATTGATTCATTAAAATATCTTTTTTTAATAAGTAAACTAACGTATTTTAACTATTGTATGACCTTCCTAGTTAAAGATGTTAGTAAGCAGTTAGTGAGTGTGCCACATTTTGCCCATTTGTTCCACATTATGATGGCTACTAGTGTTCCTCATTTTGGAGATTGAAGGTTGAGAGCTATAGGTTCATAGGTTCATAGGTTCATACTAGGCTATCTGCCCAAGGGCATTTATAAGCCTAGCCCATAGTTATTTGGCTTTCGCCACCCTTTTAGTTTGAATAAAACTATGCCTATTATTTTGCTGTGCCTCTGTCAAGCAGTGACACTGAAGTAATCCCTGGGGTATATCTGCGATCCCCCATCCATTGGTCAAGATTCCTCTTGAACAAGGCCAGCGAGGTGCTCTGCCTCACATGTACCGGGATTTTGTTCCACAGCATAGGGAGTATCTGGGTGATGAATCTGTCCCTCCAGCACGTTCTATTAATAACCGTGTCAAGGTTTAAGTCTCCGCCCTTGTGGTTCTGAGGGATCTAGATTTTTGAGGTGAAGCATATTCATCAAATCAGGGTTTGACATGGCCTTATATGTCAGGCACAGGTCACCTCTGAGCAAGCGGTATGAGACTGAATAGAGCTGGAGTTCTTTCAGTCGGGCAGCATAAGACATATTTTGAGACCCTTTATCCTTTTGGTGAGGAACTTTTGGGGCCTTTCCAGCTGCTGCAGGTGTCGGGTCAGATACATTCCGAATGGGGCATTGTACTCAATCATAGGTCTAATGAGTGATGAGTACAGGGGACGATGACCTCCCTTGATCTAGATGTGAATCCCTTCATGATCAGGTGGGCAATGTAGAAGGTTTTCCTAACTACTTTAGCAACATGAGTGTCAAGCGAAAGGGTACTGACAATCTGGGTCCCCAGATCCCTGATGACTTCTTCTGTGCTCAGTGGATTGCCACTTATATGGTAGCTAGGGGTAACCTTGTTTTTCCCGAAGGGTATGACTATGCATTTCTTGGCATTTAACTTTAGGCCATGGCTCTGGCACCAGTTATCCGTTTCTGTGAGGCCCTTCTGAAGGATATCTGTGTCAGATGTGTTTTCGACTATGGCCCAGTTTGCAGTCATCTGCAAACTTTGTCAGCCATAACCCTCCTGTGTTTGCTTGTACTTCAGAAAAGTAGATGCCGAACAAGAGTGGACCCAGGACTGAGCCCTGTGGGACACCACTTGTGACAGGCTTTGAGTCTGATATGGCTCCAGCAACTCTGACCCTGTGGGTTCTGTCACTTAGGCAGTTTGCAACCCATCTTGTGATGTATGGGTTTACATTCAAGCTGATGAGTTTTTCGATGATACCTGAGTGGGGTATTGTGTCGAAGGCCTTTGCCAGGTCAAGGTAGGCTGTATGAACTTCCTTTCCCTCATCAATGGCCTTGGTGACTGTCTCGAAAAAGTCAACCAAGTTTAAAAGGCATGATCTGCCTTTGACAAAGCCAAACTGGGTTGGATCCAAAGTCTGCAAGTTCCCTATGTCTTTATTTATGAGTTCCATTATGATCCTCTCCATGGCTTTGCAGATAAGGCTTGTCAAGCTAATGGGACGGTAATTTCCAGGGTCAGTGGAGGCACCGCCCTTGTGAAGTGGGACCACAGTCGCCGTGCGCCACTCCTTGGGTGTGTATCCTGAGGTGAGGCTAAGATTAAACAGCTGTCCTAACTGCGGGTTTAATTCCTCATTGAGTTCATGGAGCACACAGCCGGGGACACCATCCGGTCCCATGGATGCTGTGTTTCTTGCTTTGGAGAGAGCAGTTCTCACCTGGGCGTTGGAGATGTTTGGGGGGCTACAATCCTCTGGTATAGATATCTCTCCTTTTTGGGGGGAGGGAGAAGTTTGCACTGAACCTGTCAGCCAGTATGTTGGCAATGTGTGTAGGTTCAGTAATCTTCACATCATTTTGAACTAATTCTGAGCATATCTGGGAGTTTCCTCCTAGGTTTCTAACATAGCTAAAGAAGGCCTTATGATTGTCTTTTGAGTCCTTGGCGATTTTTCTCTCAAAATTTGCCTTGGATGATTTTATGAGAGCTCTTAGTTTTTTACTTATAGTGATCAAGGGGGTCTTACCTTTCTAGGATTTTGCTCTATCTTGTAGTAGCTTCCTCCTTTTGTTGTAGAGCTTGTTTATGGCTGGGGTCCACCAGACTGGACGCTTGCCTTTGGTACAAAGAGTCTTAGTTTTGTTTGGGAATGCCTGATCCATGCAGTCCTGTAGGTGCTGGTAGAAGGCATTTGTAAGTGATTCAGCGGTTTGAGTAATGTTTACCACTGGCTCAGGGGCCTTAAAGGAGTTATGTTGTATTAATTTAGATCAGGAAGCTGACAGCATACCAATCTGTTAAGAAATATTACAGCTCATTATTTCAAGCAATAACTGTAGTAACAACTGTGAACAGTATACCACAAACAGAAATAATTGTTTTCAACAGTTTTTTCCATGTACGGGCCTGTAACTGGAAACAATGTGTACATGTCTCAAGTATGTAGAGGCAACACTTGGAAAGCTGTACATGTTTTTAACTGTTTTTAACTGTTAACTGTGTTGTGGTGGGGCAACAGTAACGGTACAAGGTTGTTTGAGTAGGAAACACAATGTCTGATTCTCAATGGACCTTCAAATGATGGTATACCTGAAGATTAGTTTGCATTATTATATTATATTATCTGATAAATAGTAAAATGAGTGACTACTTAAATCGGTGTATGGCTGCTCTTTGCTCTTAAGTGCATGTTGTACTCCGTTTGTAAGCAGCAAAGGTTTGGCAGGGTAAGAGTTACTTATACATTTTTAGTAGATGGCTTATTGTTGACAGAAAGACAAGGTGCACAATTTAGAAGGGCGGATGTGTTCTGTACTTGCCTTGAGAGAGACAGCGAATTCGGTGCATTGCTTTGTGGAAGACATTTCAAGTTGTTTAATCCTCTTTGTAAGAGGCCTTTATTCTTTTGTTTAAATGAAACATAGCAAAGAAAAATAAATGCTAACTTTACTTTAGAGTTATGAAGGAGGTGGTGGTACTGATTTCATAGCACTATTACCAATCCCATCTTTTCATCAACATGCAAAGAACTTCTTTATTCTACAGCCTCCTTTCGAAGTATGGTAATTTTGTCCTCATTAATACCCATTGTATGCAGTATGCATCTGTGCATAAGTAACTGATAGTGGTGCTTGCACACACACACACACACACACACACACACACACACACACACACACACACACACACACACACACACACACACACATATATATATATATGTGTGTGTGTGTGTGTGTGTGTGTGTGTGTGTGTCCTTTTGTGGTAGCACTGCTAACATCTCTGGCCTGTTTGGAATAGAAAAGAGCTGCAGTAAAGAATTGTGGTGATTTTAGCTATGTATAACTGTTATAGGAGTGAGGAGTGAATTTTGGTTCACAATGCTCATTCCATCACTCACTGTATGAATAAATCATTCCCAAATGCTTAGTCTTGCACATTATGTTTTTACTGTAAATCCTGAACCATAATTTGTGAATTCCTGTCCTTAATCTGTGCATTAGTGGTATTAATTAGCTTGACTTCTGATTTGAATCACTGATGTAAATCTAAAGTTTGGATGCTGCATTTACATTTTGAGAAGTACATTTTAGGAGGTTAGAGTGTAGAAAGGGCAGATGAAGTACTCAATAGTCTCCTCAAATTTAGTAAAACTGATTATTGTGGTGATCCAACAATCATTATAAATTGTGTGTGTGTGTGTGTGTGTGTGTGTCTGTGTGTATATATATATATATATATATATATATATATATATATATATATATATATATACACACACACACAATGGTTATGTAGTATTATTTCCTCCCAAATGTACTCATTTTGTAGGTAGTGCTGATCATTTAGATAAACCAGCATTCCTTTTTATAAATTGATGCAAAATCAGTGTGGGTTTTCATGCCATTTCAATGAATGTGAGTTTCAAGGGCAGAGAAGTTTACTGCTCATGCTAAGTCTGTTTTCATTGCGAGACTGTATTGTTTGCTTAGCAAATGGCTGTCACTGTTTGTGCTATTTTATTTCAATAGCTGTAATCAATGTAGAAGTAAATAAGAAAACAGTATGCACGCTGAGAGGTGCATTCCTATCAGCTGATGTCACTGTGATGTCACAAAATGGGCAGGGCATGGATGGGAGAGGGTGGGAATGGGTGGAGTTTTGCGTGATGTGAGGGGCGTGACCTTAGTCCAGTTTTCACCACAAAGAAAGCTGGCAACCCTAGTCACTATTAGTAAGGCACTCAGAACTGTGAGAGTACTGAAGCCATGGCCTTGGTTCTGTTATGAGCAGTGTATGACTACATTTTGCTTGAGTTCACCTCCCTGCTAAATGAGCTAGCATCATTTTTGCATTTTACAGCCCATTCATACTGTTTGCCATAATTAAGTTTATGGTAATAATAACTCTGCAACCTTTTGCTACGGCAGTGTACCTAGATCCATTCCTTTTACAATGTACTTAATTCCTGGACAGTCCCTAAATCCCAGTATAACTGTATGTCTTGGCAGGGTTTTTTATTGGTTCATAGGTTCGTAGATTCATAGGTTGGTACTAGGCTATCAGCCCTAGGGCCTATACAAGCCTAGCCATAACAATTCCCTGGATATTTCTTCCAACAGTATTTACTTCTCTGGACCCCTGTCTAGCAGGGGACTGACGTGATCCCCTGGGTGAATTTCCTATCTCCCATTCAAACATCAAGGTTCCTTTTGAAGAGGGCTAAAGAGGTGCTCTGCTTGACATGTATGGGCAGTCTATTCCAGAGTCTGGAGAGTCTCTGGGTCAGAAACCAGCATGTTTTGTTCATTATGATGACAAGGTTTATATCCCTGGAGCATGTGTCTCTGAGGGATTGGGATTTCTTTAAGTGTAGCATGTCCAACAGCTCTGGGTTTGACATGGCCTGTATGTTAAGCAGAGATCGCCTCTGAGTAGATGATATGCAACAGAGTATAGGTGGAGTTTTTTTAGATGGTCAGCATAGGGCATTTGCTTTAAGCCTGTGATTCTTTTAGTGAGGTATTACTGTGGCCTTTCCAGTTGTTACAGATGACTTGAGAGGTACATACCAAACGGGGCGTTGTATTCTATAATGGGTCTAAGGAGGGATAAGTACAGTGGGACAATGACCTCCTTTTTTCTGGATGAAAAGCCTTTCATTGGAACTGGAGTTGGAAGCAAAGTTGGCAAGGTGAATAAAGAAGAGAATGGTAGCTTAGAAGGGAATACCCAGTGTGGAAAAAAATAAGGTCATGTATCATGGCCAACAGTGTTAAGCATATTCATGTCTCATTAAGCTGATGAAGTCAACAGCTGAGTTGTCTATCCACAGGTTGTGACATCAAAAGTAGAAGAGCATTCTTGGTCAAAGTTGGGGACAGAGAGAGTCTGCAGTGACATCTGGAAAAAATATCAGTGTGGATATATGGATAACAGATCTTATTTAATCATCACCTTGGATCCCAGGAACTACCGCCCCATCAGTCTGACGAGTCTGATCTGCAAGGCCAAGGAATGTATTATCATGGAACTTATAAACAAAGACATTGGCAACCTTCATACACTGGACCACACAGTCTATCTGGACCTTGCCAAGGCCTTCGACACCATCCCCCACTCTGGAATCATAGATAAACTTACTAAGCTGGGCATAAATCCCTACATCACTCAATGGGTTGCCAACTGGCTTACTGACAGAACCCAGATTGTGAAAGTAGCCGACTCCAAATCCAGCTTCAGGCAAGTGACAAGTGGAGTACCTCAGGGTTCAGTCCTGGGACCGCTCTTGTTTGGCGTATACTTCTCTGAAGTACAGGCCAACACTAAGGGACTCTGGCTAACAAAGTTCACAGATGGCTGCAAACCAGATGCCATTATTGAATCCCCAAATGATGTGGATATTCTACAAAAGGGCCTTACAGAAACAGATGCTTGGTGCCAGAGCCATGGGCTCAAACTTAATGCCAAGAAATGTATAGTTATCTCCTTTGGGAAAAAACATGTACCCATGAATTACCACATAGGTGGCAGTACACTAAACACCAAAAGTGTGATGAGAGACGTAGGGACACAGGTGGACAGTGGTCTCACCTTCGATAACCACATTGCCACAACAGTCAGGAAATCCTTCTATGTGGCACACCTCATCACTTAGGGTTTTTCATCCAGAAAAAAGGAGGTCATTGTCCCACTGTACTCATCCCTCATTAGACCCATTATAGAGTGTAATGCCCCATTTGGTATGTACCTCCCAAGACATCTGCAACAGCTGGAAAGGCCACAGAAATACCTCAATAAAAGAATCACAGGCTTAAAGCAGATGCCATATGCTGACAATCTAAAAAAAATTCCAGCTATACTCTGTGGCATATTGTCTACTCAGAGGCGATCTCGGCTTAACATACAAGGCCATGTCAAACCCTGAGCTGTTTGACATGCTCCACTTAAAGAAATCCCACTCCCTCAGAGCCACACACTCCAGGGATTTAAACTTTGTCATCACAATGAACAAAACATGCTGGAGGGATAGGTTCCTGATCCAGAGAATCCCCGTACTCTGGAATAGACTGCCCATACATGTCAAGTAGAGCTCCTCCTTGGCCCTCTTCAAAAGGAACCTTGATGATTGGATGGGAGATAGGAAATTCACCCCGGGGATCATGTCAGTCACACTGCTAGACAGGGGTCCAGGAAAGTAAATATTGTGGGAAGAAATATCCAGGGAATTGTTATGGCTAGGCTTGTATAGGCCCTAGGGCCGATAGCCTAGTACCAACCTATGAACCTGACTTCTCCCTGTGATGTAATAACGCTGCTTTTTCTACCTGTCAGCCATCTAGCAGCTCTTTGTGGTCACAGGTGAGGTAGTTATGATTTGTTAAGGGCCTCAAGCACTTTAGGTAGTTTCTTAAGTATCTAATCTCTGTGCCTAATCATTCATTAGAAATTTGAGTCCATGTTCCAGTCTTCTTCACCTCAACTTCTTTAACTCCTTTGTAATCGGCGAGGCCAAGTCTAGCATATCACCTTTCTCAGTCCTGATCATTTGTGGGCCTTCACTACATAACACTCGAAAAACCAGTGTAAGGAGAAAATCGGTCACCAATGAATATCCAAAGATGTAGAAAACAGCTTTAATGGTCAGCAATCCAAACCAGCAATACAAATTAACGAAGGCAATTCCAAAAGTAGATCGTTTTCGTCACCACTGTGACTTCTTCAGATACAAAGCAATGAATGTTCTCAAAGCCTTATATACTTAACTAATCCATCAATAAATCAATTAAGTAATATTAAATTGAATTTTAAAGTAATAAAACCCCCCGTGTAAAAGCTGAATTTCACTTAAAAGGTTTCACTTTTTAATACATTTAAAATATTAAATACATATGATCTAATATACTCTTAAAATAAATATTTTAAAATCCATTCTGTTTTCAATGAAAACATTTTTTCTAATGTTTAATTAGATTTCATTACACAGCACAGGCCTTTAACTTTAACAAAGGCTTAATGGAAATACCCTCATTTAAACCTGGCTCAATGTGGGATTCCAATAAAATCTGCCAGTAAGTTTCCCTGTGTGCTAATCTGATATCCCAAGGTCCACCCCTATGATCTTGAACTATGGTTTCCAAAACAAAAAACTGGAATCTAGCTGTGGGACACTCTATGAGATGTTTATAAAGGGCATTCTTTACATTTTGTTTTTGTATCTCATAGGTATGCTCATATATTCGTCTCTTAAGTGTACGTTCTGTTTTGCCCACGTAGAAAGCGGGGCAGGTCAAACAAATAGCCAGATATACCACCCCTTTGCTGTTACAATTTGAAAACCTTGTGGACCCAATAAGTTTGTTTCTGGCTGTAAGAAATAATTCATTTTGATGTACTATATATTGACACTGTGTACATGTACCACATCTGTAGGTGCCTATACGTTTATTGGAATTGATATACAACTGACAATTCTGTTCCAACAGATTTTTTATATTTTTACCTCTCTTAAACACTGTTTTGACCCTTTTATTACTAAGATTTTCCAAATCCGTAATGTCTTTAAAATTGTCCCATTCACTTTGTATAATGTTCCTAATGGTTTCGGAATTAGCACTGTACTCAGTAATAAATGCTTTGTTAAAATCAAAAGTAGAATCAGATGGATCAATGATTTTAGGACCATCTCCTAGTCAAAAAGGGGCTTAAACCGACCATTTCTTTCTAAGTCCACCTCCTCTTTAATTTGAGAGATGAATTGGTAAGGATACTCCCCTCTCCTCAAACATCTGAAATAATTTGTGACTTTGTAACTTATAGTCATCTTCCTCTGAGGTCATACGTGACAATCTAACTAGTTGTCCTTTCACTATACCCGTCTTTTGGTATAGGGGATGACTGCTATGGAAATGAATGTAACTGTTGGAAAAGGTAGGTTTCCTATAAATATTAGAAGTAAATTTTCCTGTTTGGATACTAAGGGAAACATCCAAATATTCTACCTTTCCTTTTTGAACTTGGTGTGTAAATGTCAGAAAAGAAGTTGTTGAGGTCAAGTATTCCATGAAACGGGGAATAACATCTTCAGGACCTGTCCAGAAAATACAGATGTCATCCAGGAATCTAAAGTAAGCCACCCAGTATTTCTGGTATTCGCTGTTAAATACATACTTATTTTCCCAGACAGATAGAATAATATCTGCATATGTAGGGGCACAATTGGCCCCCATGGCTACCCCCGTGGTTTGCTTGTAATATTCTTCCGAAAAGTACAGGAAGTTATTATTCAAAACCAATTCCATGAGTTCTAAAATAAGAAAAGTATCATTTGAATTGGCCTTGGGACAGGATGTTAATGCCTCTTCCAACCATGAGAGTCCAATGTCATGTGGAATGATGGAAAACAAGTCCACTACATCTATTGTAAGAAATTTTAAGTTGGGAACTAATAAATCAGAGGTGGTTTTCCTTAAAAATTCCCAAGAGTCCTTTAATAGGTGGCTGGCCTTGGGCCAAAGCTTTTTAAACTTCCAGTCAATAAATTTGGAAAGAGGTGAAATTTTAGACCCCTGTGCTGCCACAATGGGTCTAAGGGGAGGGTCATTACGGTCCTTATGTACCTTAGGTATCCCAAATATAGGGGGCACTCTAGGCTACTGATTGTCCAAATAAGTATAAATGCTGTAATCAATAACATTTTGATCAAACAAATCCTTAATAGCAATATTGATTTTCATATAGGCAATATTAATCTCATTAAGAGATACACCCATATACCTAGATTCATTGTTCAAAAGAGAGTGCATTTTACTGTCATATATAATTTTCTCCATAATGACCGTGCCTCCCCCCTTGTCAGGCTCCATGACTCTAATGTTAGGATTGTGTCCTAATTCATATAACAGGGACTGTTCTGATGTAGTCAAATTAGATTGAAACCCATTGTTTCTAAAACTCTTCCTTATTTTTAATTCTATCCTGTTCTCCAAGTTTCTAAGCTGTGGATGTAAGGGGGGATTGAAAATACTAGACCTACGGAGGGTTATAGAAGATTCCTGATCACCTGACCCTAACAGATTCTCCAGGTTAAGCTTTCTAATAAAGAGTTTCACTTCCAAAAGCACATTGGTCATGTTACTGTTTCTTCGGGGTATGAATTTAAACCCTTTGGTGAAGAGATCAAAAAAAGTTTCAGTAATAGCTAAGCTATTGTAATTATAAATGGAATACCCTTCTCTAGTATACACTGGACTATTGTCAGAAATGGTTACTGAGGAGGTACTAATCATTCCTTCGTGTGTAGTAAGAATTAATTCTGATACTGGTTCCTGTAATATGCCCCCCTCCCCCTCCCCCTGTTGGGGAGGTGAACCGGGGAAAAATGGTGGTCATTGCTGGAATTACGCTGATTGCGTATTCTTTCTGATCTCCTAGGAAGAAACTCAGTCTCACAATCAAATCCCCTTTCTCCTTCAATTTCTTCCACCACTGAACTTGGTTCGTGATTAATATCACGATTAAAATGTTTGTAACCTGGTCCATGGTTTTTGGGTGGAACAGGATATTGAATTCCTTCATGATATTCCCTAATATCCCTGTCTAACTTTCTATACTTTCTATCCAAAATTTCTTCGCACTTGCGGTCAACATCCTTTCTTATTTTATAATATTTCTGCTTATGAACATCGACCTTAAATAACAAATCATTAACAATAGCATTATTATACATGTCAATGTCAGCATTTAATAAAACAATATCTTTTTCATTTTGATGGACAATAGCTTGTACAATGTCCAATCCGCATTTATCAAATGCTGTAACCAGTTCAGCATGAAATTCACTGCCAGCAATAACGTTGTTAGGGTATTTAAATACCCGTAACCCTTTGGGAACAATGCGCTTGTTTAAACAGTCATTCAAATACATATTATCAAGCAAAAGTCCCCTGTACCTGTGTAGAGATGTTTCTAGTGCAGCCATAGAGTCCCCAAAAGTTCTGTTAAATTTAGTATCGTTCCGGTGATTTTCCCGAAATTCAAAGGCAGGTACAGCCTTGTACCAATTTTCAAAACTGGAAGGTGGAGTATGAAAGTTAGACAAACCCTCAGAGGTCGATGCCTTCTCTCCGTGAGAAGAGCGTAAAATTGGTGGTGTTCTCTGAAAGTCTGTAGCATGTGTAGAATCTCCGCGACTAGTGGGAGATTGAATGTCATGTAAATTGGAAACACCAGAGGGGTGTCCGGTGGATTTTTCTTTAAAACCAAAGGCAATGTTGGAACTAGAAAGCAAAGTTTGCAACCCTTGCCCTAGGGGTAAAAGTAAATCAATAAGCTGACTCAGCTGACCGGTTAACTTTCGCATTTCGCCCACTTCTGAGTGAAAAAGGATATCGGTGGTCCTGGATTCCCCCGGAGATGCTTCCATAATAAACCGAATAAAAAAGGAGGAAGCTGTACACTGGTAAAAACAACCACAACACTCGAAAAACCAGTGTAAGGAGAAAATCGGTCACCAATGAATATCCAAAGATGTAGAAAACAGCTTTAATGGTCAGCAATCCAAACCAGCAATACAAATTAACGAAGGCAATTCCAAAAGTAGATCGTTTTCGTCACCACTGTGACTTCTTCAGATACAAAGCAATGAATGTTCTCAAAGCCTTATATACTTAACTAATCCATCAATAAATCAATTAAGTAATATTAAATTGAATTTTAAAGTAATAAAAACCCCCGTGTAAAAGCTGAATTTCACTTAAAAGGTTTCACTTTTGCCTTCACTACATACTTACACACTGTTTCTAGAAAACATTTGCTAGTTCCATCTCATTCTGCATACACACACACACACACACACACATATATATATATATATATATATATATATATATATATATATAGAGGTACATTCCAGTTTAGTGATAGAATGTTCATTTTCTATTTTTAGATCAATGATTTTATTTGCTCATAGTTCTGGCAGCAGGAAGACATAGTTGTTTTTATTATCATGCGACTAAAGGTCTTGAAATACTTTGCGATGATAGACTGGTATAAATAATTGAGAGTTTTATGATTTTCAATTGTATTTTATAAATGCAGACTAAGAGCAACTGTCAAAAGTCCCTAAGAGCAGAATAAGAGCTAAGGTATACTTATGCACACTCTGTCATGGTTACACTTATCTGTTTATATGTGCTTGTGTACAACTATAAATGTGAGGCTCTGCAGGTGTGTGTGCAACTGGCCTAAGAGATTTTAAATAATTTAAGCGAGAATGCTTTTATGTAAAGTACATTGGATACCTACAATGAACCATCTTACTTTGCCTTGGATTAGGTAAAAGTATGTCATAGTTATACTTTTGTTTACAAGGTATCATGGACTGTTTTATTCTTAGGTTTGTGTTTTTTTCCTTAAAATTTAGGATGGAATATTTGCCATGCAGTGTTGATCATGGAATACATAATTTCAAAATCCTGCCTGATTTTAATCCCAGAATATGTCTCTACACACACACACACACACACACACACACATATATATATATATATATATATATATATATATATATATATATATATATATATATATATATAGGTTTACTATTAAAATATCAAAAGTCAAAATAAATTCTGCACCTAAATGTTGACAATTAATGTCGAATCTTCAGATTTGCAACTGTTCAGTTAGTCGTAAATCTGCATTAATTGCCATAAAATGTTGAAGTCAACATTTTACGGCAATTAACGATGATGCCACCCTTGCCGTAAACCCAACCGCCTACCACTAACATCCCGTTTATGCAGGGAGGCATAAATAACTCCGAGATCGCACTACAGTGAGGAAAGGGATGTATTTCCCTAACCTCACTGTACCGTGATCTCTGTACATCCCTTTGAACGTTTATATTTGTGAATGCACAGTACATTCACAACTATAATGTTCGAACATTTAGCAAGTACACATATGAACTATTTGAACATCTGTAGTTCGAATAATTCATAGGCGTACATTCCGATGTCGACATTTCAATAGTAAACCATATATTATATACGCACACATATATAAATATATATCAAACGGTATGCAGCCAAGAGTTCATTATTTTAGATTCAAAGCATACAGTACAGAGAGAGAAAAACACAGGTGGGGAAATGTTTTGCTTAAACAAAGAAGCAGTCATAAAGGAAACTCATGTTTGTATGCATCTGAAGACTCTGATAGCCATTTAATAGGCATCTAAATTATTTATAGTTTCTCTTTGGAGCAACTGTGTTTTCAGAATGAAATTTCAAGAGGTTTAAAGACAAGGATCATTGCTTGATGGGAGTTTTAACAGTCATTGTGGGATGAGAGTTTAACTGTGGTAGTAGTAGAGACCCTTAGAGAGACTAGACGTGGATGTAACAGGAATGGTTCATCGCTATGATGTATGGTTTAGGACCCAAAAGACTGTGAGTAAAGTAAAACAAAATGTTCACTTCATGTTTGTAAGATCTCATGTTTAAGGTGCTACACAAAAGTACAGGTCATCCTAATATGCCTCAACAAACTGTAAAACAAAAATGGCATTTTTCGTTTAATTTTGAAATGTCCCCCTCCTTTTTCTTTTGGAGTAAAGCCTCTACTCAAAGAGTGCTTTATCTCAACACCTGCTAACACATATAACAGAATTTACATCACAACTTGAAGAAAACTGTACATTTGTTTCTGTGTGAGGCCTAAGAGAAAACAATTTATTTTCCAGTGAAGCAACTAATTTTTAAACAGTTTGCTTCATCAAGGTTGACTTTAGCCAATATGCCTTCAAAATATGAAATGGCAATTCACTTATAGCCCTCATATGCTGCTAAGTAACTTTTATTACTTCAGCAGTGGACCAGAAAGTCATCATATCTTTTTATTTTTTTTTATCACTCCACCTTTTTATTACTAGGGTAGTATAGTGATGAGTAAACTGCTGCTCCAACAGTATACAGCGAGGAGTACTTTATCACATTATACACTAGTATGTTTGCACCAGTCCCTCTATTCCTATGGTGCTATTTTGTTCTTCCACAAATGAAATAAAAAAGGAGGAAATCTAATAGAGATGAAGCTATTTTTGAATTTGGTACATATCATGATGATGAAAGTAGTTCATAAGTCAGGATAAAGTGTATTAATATATAGCATCACAGAAATCTTGACACCACTCAGTCACACATTTTCACTGATTTATGAACATGCCAGAAGAAATTTCCCCAAAGACATGCATTATTCCACGTCAGATTTCCTGCAGCATGTGCAAAGATAAGCAGTGTTACCTACATTTGTGAATAACGTGCTACAGTATAACCACATAATTAGCCTGATAATTTTATATCTAAAAATCACACAATTAACTTGGTAGGTTTTTATGATTAATTGTTCCTAACTCTAAATTGAATATATATTATATATGGTAAGATTATATAAATTCACAAAATAAATTAATTTTTATTCACCAACAAAGGAAATAATAGGCATTTCATACTGAAAACCATGACTGGGACTATACTTGCATGAAACCTTCTGTACATTGTCATTCCTTCTGCTTACTTTCACATGGCTCTTTTGGAAAGGTTTTTGCTTAACTATGTTGCCCTGACTTCTTTTAACTCATTTTTATACATTTCTGCTATTGTCTCAGCTATTTTTGTTGCATGTTTAACAATCAAATCTCCTTATATTGTGCAATACCAGTGTCGTAGTAATGTACCTGTCTCAGGTGTACATCTTAAAGTTCCACTCTTGTCTTAGTCTTTCTAACCTGTTATAGATATCTTAAGTTGTACTTTGCTGTCTTAATTGTAAAATTTACATGTGGAGCTTTTCTACCTAGGCCTCCATTGAAAATGGGCTACTTAGTCCAATCGGACCTCCCCGGTAAAGAAATGTCAAATAAAATAAATAAAATGTTAACAAATCACATTTTATGTATATTTTTCAAAAAGTGACAGTTTGACTGCTTTCTCCCCCTGCCACATCCTTTTAGCTAGATGTGATGATTATAGTAAATCCATATACAATGTATTTGGTGGGCCATTTGTTAAACTACTAACTGCAGACATGTCAAGAAATCAAAGCCCAAACCATCAAATATATCTGAACCAAAACAGAAGGACTGAAATCCAGTACTTAAGATGGCCTTCCCTAATGAAAACATCAAAGGAAAGCTGCAACACATGCATAACACACATTTATGACATGTTATGATGACAGGAGGGCAGTGCAGTGGTGTCGCAGTTAGCAGTGTTACCTCACAGCAAGAGGTTCTCCAGTTGGGCTGGGGTGCCCTCTGTGTGGAGTCTGCATTTCTTCCCTGCATTCATCTGGGTTTCCTCCGAGTGCTCCGGTTTCCTCTCACATTCCAAAGATGTGCAGTAGGTGGACTGGACATTCTAAATTGGCCCTAGGTGTGAGAATGTGTGTGCAAATGTGTGTGGTGTACCCTCCAAGGAGGCTGGGGCTTGGGCTAGCAACCTGAGCCTGTAAAACCCATAACTGCTACAGAAACAATGAGCACTGAAAGGTACTTGTTGCCTGATGTACCACATGGTGCATAAATGGGAAAGAGAAAGTGATGACAAGCTCTACCCTGACATTTATTTTTTTAATGAGACACAAAGAAGTGTGGCATTTGACTCCCACCAGTTGTATCCATTAATATACAAAAGGTAACTGGCCTTAAGAGTGTGCAGCAAATGTTTTCTTCTGCCTTGGTAAGTTGCCAGACTTTGCTTCACCCAAATAAGTTTTTCATAATGCCCACGGTCATAATCACTGGCTACCCTAGACTTCGTCCACCTCAGAAAGTATCCAGTGCATTCCAGCACAAGCCTATTAACATAAATTATTTTTTTAAATGAACTTTTATTGATTATTTGTGAAACATCACAACAGAAAAAGCAGGACAGTATGATCAAGGAAGCAGGATAAAACAAACTTAACACAGAAAAGAACTATAATAAAACTTAAAAATATTAATAACATCAACATAAGAGCATAAGAACATAACATCATTCAACTATTTACACTAAGAACACAGTTCAGTTTATACCTGTAATTAACTCATCCTTAAGAAACTCTCTCAAGTGACTCTCAAATACAGATTTACATTTACTTGCTGCCAAACATCTACTAACCTTCACTAATTCATCTTTGCAGAATAACGTAGTCCATTGTCACTTAACAAATACCCATGTTTGGTTAATTTAAATAGCAGGACAATATTGTTTTGGTATCCGCAGATCTCATACTACATACCTAGCCCCCAGTACACCACATCCATGCAAAGACTACAACTATCCTTATACCTTCCAAACTACTTAAGTATTGCTGGAGCCAGTCATGGATCCTAAGAGCGTCTTAGGGGCCTGGCCATCTATGCTTTCATCCATTTTTTTTATATACTCAACCCACTCCCTTTCCCCACCCCTTCTATCATTGAATACCGATCTTTAGATCATGCCTCCTTTTAAGAAGTGCCATCGACAAGATCCCTCCCACCCAGCATGACATGCCCAACCCTTTCTGCCACTCCAGAAGCTGCCTGAGCTGCTAACTGTACACTAGTCACTGAGCCAGAGTCAGGGATTTTTCCCTACTCCACCAGAGCAGCCAATTAAATGACAGGAAGATTTTATCTACATGTCATGCCATATGATATTTTAAATTAAAACATGGGACCATACATGTCATGCCATATGATATTTTAAATTAAAACATGGGACCATACATGTCATGCCATATGATATTTTAAATTAAAACACGGGACCGTACATGTCATGCCATATGATATTTTAAATTAAAACATGGGACCATACATGTCATGCCATATGATATTTTAAATGAAAACATGGGACCATACATGTCATGCCTTATGATATTTTAAATTAAAACATGGGACCATACATGTCATGCCATATGATACTTTAAATTAAAACATGGGACCATATAAAGGTTTTCCATTCTTTTACAATTATAGCTTTTACCACACTTGCTAATACTCAGACAACATTTCCCAAACCTCTCTTTATCCTCCTTTCGCTACCTGTATCATCTTTCATTCCCAGCTGCATAACCTGATTAATGATAGCCTTTTGCCCTTCCAATACTATTGTGCCCTCCTGCAACTCGAAAAGATATGAACTAGCCTGCCATTTTTCTCCCCCACATCCGTAACACCTGCTGTGTTCCATCTACCTCCTCCCATATAACTTCCATGGGGTATAATACGAATTATATATCAAACATATACATACATATATATATAAATAATGATGGGTGGCACAATGCCAGGGCACTTCTATGGGCTAGGCTTGTAAAGGCCCCAGGGCCATTAGCCTAGTACACACCTATGAACGTATGAACCTATATAGCATTCATTAAGGTCCTTAACTGCTTGACCTGTTTTATTTTGCACCCCTTCTTCTGCTACCAGGCCTTACTTTTTACACCAGTATACATGCAAGGCTTTCACCACATAGTTTGCCTTGACTCCACACATACATCTGTATAGATTAGACTAGTTCTTCATTTCTTACACGACTTCCAATTTCTCCATTGTAATACATTTCATTTCTCTTCCTATTCTCGTATATTCTGACAAATTAATTTAATCTGTTCCTATGTCAACGAATCCTAATTTCCCATATTAAATTGCTTTTTATAGTGCTTAAAAGGTCCTTGATTGCCAGTCGCTGATGGGACTTTAAATGGATCCCAATTCTCTATTCCCTTCCCCCACTGTTTCTGCTGTAATGGGGGATGGTGATATTAGATTACTTGCTTTAGGATGATAATATATCATTTGAGTCAGTCCTATTTCCCGTGTCCTGTGTCCAAACTTAATTACAGCTTCCTCCAATGTATGTATGTATTCACTCTTGTAGCCCTTTGTTCATGTTCCCTTACACTTGAGGGTCCAGCTTTAAATGGGCTAATAACTCAAGCAAAATAAAATGCTAAAGCGTACTCATGTATATCAACTAAATTCCAACCTTGCATAGCAACATAACTTCTTATTTGTCCATGTGGCTATCTGCCTTCCTGATGTTCCAAATACTGCACTCTCTATGAGTTGCTGTAATTTCCTAATCCTAGGATGCTTTGGGCTTAATGTCAGATTTCTAATGAAGTAAAACATATGCGGCATGACCATAGTGTTAACAGAGTGGATTTTACCATGCAGTGTACCAAAACCTGCTAGTGCAAGAAATCTCCATTCACTTTATTTTCTAATCTTTCTTAATTGCACTGACAAGTATCCTCCCAAGAATTTCTCATTATCAGCCCTAGGTACTTGGAATAAGACATCTCCTGAAATGGAAGATACGTGCAACATTCCCATTTTTCCCACTCTTATCAATGTCATTATTCCTCCATTGCACTTGTGGGCCCAAAAATTCTGGGCATTCCTTGACCTAGCATGCTTAAACCTTATGTTAACAATATACAGTTGTTAGCATACACATAGCACTTTTGATCTTACTTGTTTCCCATCACAGTACTTAAGTACCCTTTGATTCTAGATGATAATTCTTCCAGTACCATTATAAATAGATTAGGAGAAAGCAGGCAGGCTTGTGTCATTTCTTACTGGATGGAGCCTACTTTGGATATTTTCCCACTGATGCAAATTCTAAAAGGTGGTTTAGAGTAGAAGTGTATTATCAGCCCATGGTATTTTCCTCTTATACCCCTTTTTCAGTGAACTTGAATCAGAAACTCCCAGCTTATTGTACTGAATGCCCTTGCCATAAGCCACCAACAGTCTCCAATTCTCATAAATTCCACTCAATCAATCAATTCCTTCCTTCTTCTATCATCCTTTTTACAGTATCTGAAGTTATTTTTGTTTTTTGGCAATTGAGTCCTGGTGAGATTTCCTTTCTTTTTCCATTTCCCTCCATCAGTTCCCCTCTTATCACTGCCTTACAGCCTTCACACTTTAGTATCTCTATCTTCTCTCTATCTCTAACATTTCTTTAAATCACATCCTCTAGCATCTAAATTCCTGTTGCAACTCCCAGCTTATCCATTTATAGTACGCTCGTCTCCATCTCCATTTTCAGCTTATCCATTTATAGTACACCCATCTCCATCTCCTTTTTCAGCTTATCCATTTATAGTATGCCCATCTCCATCTCCTTTCTCAGCTTATCCATTTATTGTACGCCTGTCTCCATCTCCTTTTTCAGCTTATTCATTTATAGTACGCCCATCTTCATCTCCTTTTTCAGCTTATCCATTTATAGTATGCCCGTCTCTATCTCCTTTTTCAGCTTATCCATTTATAGTACGCCTGTCTCCATCTCCTTTTCAGTTTATCCATTTATAGTACACCCATCTCCATCTCCTTTTTCAGCTTATCCATTTATAGTACGCCCGTCTCCATCTCCTTTTTCAGCTTATCCATTTATAGTACGCCTGTCTCCATCTCCTTTTTCAGCTTATCCATTTATAGTACGTCCGTCTCCATCTCCTTTTCAGCTTATCCATTTATAGTACACCCGTCTCCATCTCCTTTTTTAGCTTATCCATTTATAGTATGCCCATCTCCATCTCCTTTTTCAGCTTATCCATTTATAGTATGCCCATCTCCATCTCCTTTTTCAGCTTATCCATTTATAGTATGTCCATCTCCATCTCCTTTTTCAGCTTATCCATTTATAGTACGCCCATCTCCATCTCCTTTTTCAGCTTATCCATTTATAGTACACCTGTCTCCATCTCCTTTTTCAGCTTATCCATTTATAGTATGCCCATCTCCATCTCCTTTTTCAGCTTATCCATTTATAGTACACCCGTCTCCATCTCCTTTTTCAGCTTATCCATTTATAGTACACCCGTCTCCAACTCCTTTTTCAGCTTATACATTTATAGTATGCCCATCTCCATCTCCTTTTTCAGCTTATCCATTTATAGTACACCCGTCTCCATCTCCTTTTTCAGCTTATCCATTTATAGTACACCTGTCTCCATCTCCTTTTTCAGCTTATCCATTTATAGTATGCCCATCTCCATCTCCTTTTTCAGCTTATCCATTTATAGTACACTGTCTCCATCTCCTTTTTCAGCTTATCCATTTATAGTACACCCGTCTCCATCTCCTTTTTCAGCTTATCCATTTATAGTATGCCCATCTCCATCTCCTTTTTCAGCTTATCCATTTATAGTACACCCGTCTCCATCTCCTTTTTCAGCTTATCCATTTATAGTATGCCCATCTCCATCTCCTTTTTCTATTTTCCTGCTCCAGCCCAAATGTGCCTGTTATGGGTGCATGGCTGGACAAGTTCAATTCTCCAGTTTCTACATTTCCTACCACCCTTCGCAGCCCTTGAGATGGAAATCCTCACCTGCTCTTGCAGCATCACCTTACATAAATTAACTTATTCATTCTGTTTCATCCACTCTTTCATCAGCACTTGACTTGCTGTATAATATTCCCATGGTCCATTCTGTTTACTGTTTCATCTAATATCAGAGTAGAGTCCTCAACTAGTGTGGCATATTCTGTCACCATCATAAAATCCATCCATACTTCCTTTATTTTCTTATATAAGTCTACTCTGTTGGTTGGGGGTATAGATATTACCTATGACCCAGATGTGTATGTTTATAAGCCTTTGTCATAGTGCCCAGTGCCCTGTACAACTAGACTGGCAATCATTAGTAACTAATTAGAGACTTCTGTGAAACATCATAATTACTCCATTCTTTTCATCCCAAGGTTCAGTATCTGCAAAAAGTACTAAATAGTGTTTAATCCTAAGCTTCTTAGCTTTTCTCACTTTCAGTTTTGTGACTTGCAAGCAAAGTACATGTCTCATTGGATTAGAATTTGCATATTATGCACTGGATGATTACTACCTCCAATATTCCATGCAAACAACTTTAGTGTCTTCCTATCACTCACATTCCCCACATCACTCATTATAATTTTCTCCTCTTATGGATTAAGTTGAACCTTTACCCTTCCCCCTGATTCCCCTCAATACAATGCTTGACATGGCCATAGTCTTGGTGCATTCCTACACCTTTGCCCAATATAATGCCTGAGGCAACTTTCACATAACCAAAGACAGAAAGTGCTACCTGCCATAACTCCCTTCAACAAGATATTATGAATTCATAATTTCTTACTCATGAGCAATATCTAATAACAGTTCTTTACTGAACTCCATAGTCTGATGGTCCATCTTAGTAAACAGTGACAGATTATCCCTTCTTACTGTGGTGACATAAACTCACGGCATTGAGGCCAGCATATTCTTTTGTCAAATGAAATGGAATTGATGCTGTATCATATCCATACACTGGCCATACTGTTTACAGTGTTTAGTTATCAAGCTTACCTTTGTCCTCCATGAAGGCTTCATAACAGCAATGAAAGAAAAAGAGGATATATGTTATATTGTCATAACACTAGAGTGAGTACGGTAGAAGGGAAAGAAAAGGAGAATACCCATCAACAATTACCATGCAGCACCAGTATGCAAGAAATAAGTATGGAAAACAAAAAATCAAAACAAAAAAGGAGGACCCTCCCCTCACATACAAAAAATCAAAACAAAAAAGGAGGACCCTCCCCTCACATAAAAGTTATACAAGCTAGGCAATGATAAACTTGTTCTTTTTCTCTTTCACTGTCAGCATAACCTGATAAGGTACATCTACTCTCCAGCTGTGCAGGAAATAAAATGGGAAAAGTTTGATTCACAGGAATTAACATTATTATGTGAATCTATTCCAAGAGCTTATACATATTAGAACTTTTCCTGCTAAATCAGTTGTCTAATATTAAAAAAAAAAAACACAGCAATTAGCAACAGTATTAACTAGTGGATCATTACAGTCCATAATATTCATATCAATTATTCATGTAATTTATCTTATTAAAAAGAACATTTTCTTCCCAGTCCTTTCCTTCAGCCTTTATCTTCTGCAGCCCCTTAGCTGGTTATCTCATTTGATGATCCTGCAAACATTTCCGACCAGGTCTTCTCCTTTGCTTTGCCTGGATTATCCGAGTCTTTGACATTCCTTTTCCTGCTCTGCCTTTGCCTTGCCCTTTCTGTAAATGTCTATTCTCCACCCCATTCCCTTGTGTTTTACATCTAGGCTCCAGTTCCTTTTTTGAAGAGTGCCTCTGCTAGCAATCACCTTGATTTCCCTTTTCCCAAGGTCTCCTGCTTTTGCTGACTTGTAGTGCTGCGTCCATCTTGTAACACACCAAACTCTATCTTGAGAGCATGTGGGGATGCTTCCAATATCACCATCTTTACTATTTTACTGGATGCTGGGGAGCTCTGCTTTCTTTTCCTCTTTGGCATCTCCTTATCATCTCAGACTTAGACATATTTCTTCAAGCCCTTTGTCTCTTTCCAGGCACTTGTGCTTGTACTTCTGCATTAAAGTCCCTGGCCTCTTCCCCATCTGTTTCCAATATGAGTACTGTTGTGTATACTAACTGTACTTTGTAAAGTAACTGCTCCATAACTTTTCTGTATCTAGTTATCCTCTGCCTTAAGGTAAACAGTACTGACTCAATGGGAAAGATGAGACAATATTTCCCTCATAGCACTCCTTTATGCTTGTGACTATTATATATTAGCCAGTCTCTTGTATGTACTGCTATGAGAACACGGTGAGGAGAGTTAGTGATTCTATGCCTTAAATGACCAACTTTATGAATCCTTCCCATTGCAGGATTTAGGCATGTCAGAATGTGCATAGAGTCTGTTATTATGGTTTCTATCATAGGCTGAAAATATTTTTCTGCAAAAGTCTCAGGCAGGCCCTTAATTCTTACATTGTTCCTGCATGAGCAATTTCTAAATCATCAATCTTTAGTTACTTTATGTTCTGTCCATGTTGCCCAGCTATCCTTTCTAGCTTTGCTATTTGATCCTGCAGCTTTTTGGCCACAGTGTGATATGCCTCAATATACACCACCACCTTTATCATCCTTTCAAACTGTATAGATCTTGTTTGGTGAAGCTTATTTAAACACTTCCATTAATCAGAATTGCCACAGTTGTTTCTCTTGCCTATTAGCAACTAAATCACTGTGCTACTGCTGCTGTTAGCTACCCAGATTAATAACTTTTTTCTCATCATTGCAGAGCTCACATCTCCTGAGTCCATCTTGTTAATGGCAAGCCATGCCTCTTTAATAAAAATTAAAATTTGATCAAAATTATTTCACAGATATGTTTACACAATGTCTCCAGAATAAGTGTGGCAAATTGTAATTTTCTAGCACTAATACATTACCTTCCCAAAGGTACACTGCTACCATTTGGTAAAAGCTAACCAATCTTTATATATTCAAATGGTAGCAATTAGCTATATGGAGTCACCTTTCATAGAAAGAATACAACACAGTAAAGGTATCAGAAAGGTATCAGAAAAATTCATTGCCACTTAAACCAATAAATAAACAATCAGACACAAGTATTCAAACTGAACAATATAATTTTTTACTTGGAATAAATAAAATAAAGTACGACACCTGAAAAGTAAATATGTAAACATTCGTGCAAAAAGTGTAAAATGAACCATTCAAAAGACAGATAATGTTCTGTAAATCTCTCTAAGTAAAAAAAAAACAAAACTTTAGTTTCTAGCAGAAAATTATACCATCCCTTGCAGTAATTGGCTTTTAAAACTAAAATAGAGCTTTTAAAGTCATTGCATGCAGTGCCACTTGAAGTATGTTTCCAGTTATATGCTCCATCAGCAAATTAGCAACTTTTGCTGTTTCTGCAGCTTATGTAACTGTTTTGAATTACCAATCAGATCACAGTTTATAAATCCTCAAAAATGATTTTTTTTTGCATTAGTTTGAACTTGGAAGACTCCCTTCTTGTTTCCACAGCTGCATACTTCTTGGGGGAGGAACAGTTCCAACAAGTTGCCATCTAAATAAGTCATCTTCACCACATGACCTAGCCAGAATCATCAGTTGCAGCACTGCATATATTGTAGCTCTGGACACAGTCAAGACGCAATATTTAATTTTCACCTTAAAGTGCAATACAGTGTCATAGTGACAAATGCATTTAAGCATATAGCATTACACATGATTTCTTTACGTATTATAATTCAATGAAAAAGGCAAGAATAATGCAGCTTATTTAACTTTTAGCTTTTAAACAATTGCTGCATCATTTAATTTTGGACAGCATAGTTTACATCTCATGCATTTTCATTCAAAGAACAACAATTTCACAGCTTATTAAACTTCTCACATTTCCCGTCTTCAAAAACTCTGGTGAAGTTACTTGAGAAATGCTGAATAGACAGCTCTGGAGCTAAAAGGTTCATCCATATCATAATCAGCCAGTTTCTTACTTTCAAAGGATACCTTTTAGTTTTTTATTACAGGGTTGACACTTTTTGCCTGGAGTATCTTTGTCCAGAAAGATAGCTGTCCACTTTAGACTAGTGGGCCCCCATGTCTACACAGTGATCTTCCTTGCTTTACCTCTTGCCTTTATATCCTTTTGCACTGCTCACAAACTTTGCAGTATTATTTTAACTTTTCTGTTATACCTGGCCAGTAGAGTTTTGTGCAAGCTCTTTTTGGACATTTTATACTTATTTGGCCTGAAAAAATAATATTGTGAGCTATGTCTGTAACTGCCTAATGAGAGAACAGTGACCACTAATTTCTATACTACTCGTTTTTTCAGTATAAACATTCTGTCTGCTATGGAGAACTAGAACCCCTTGGATATTTTATCTAGGTTTTTTAAAGTGTGCTCCAAGAGCTGTGCCTGGTTTAATCCTCTTTTCATGAGGTAGTCACATTAACAGCCTTTACCGGGTGGAAACTGTCTGGGTCTCACTCCTGCTACCTTTCCCATGTGATTGCCTCCATACCTAGTTATATATAACAGCGTGTACACAAGGTGATGTGTTATCACAGTTATTACCTATTATGACATCTTTGGAACATCATCAAAACACTACCACCTAAATATCTCTCTGCCCACTTCCCAGCCCAAATGAACCAAACCAATGCAACCTCTTAATGCGTTCCTCACATGGACCTAAAC
>NC_056733.1:1709912718-1710040218 GCF_019279795.1 Protopterus annectens
GTATATGCTGTTCTCAAACTGGAAGAAATTGTTTTCCAGTACTAAAGTGGTGAGTTTACACACTGCGTCAGTTCTGTAGCTACTCACTCTCTCATATGTGTTCTTTTAGACATTTTTTGAGTAACTAGATCCCCTACTTGTGGGGGATGTTGGTGTGCAAAGCAACGATGTCCAGATTGACTAGCTTCTTGTCACTTGTGGACACTTTGTATTTGTACTGCTCAATTAGGAAGAGCCAGGAGTCTTGTAAGTACAACTGGAACTCCTGCAGTATGGGGTTGAGAATGGAGTCTAAGAACTCCAAAATGAATTCAGTTTTTGTCCTCTTCGAGGGCACTATGTGCCTGAAGAGTGGGTTGGTCTCATCTTTGTGGATCTTTGGGATCTTGAATAGTTTGCCTAGGCTGGGTTTGTCTACCATCATGAAGTTGTATTCATGGGCAGTGGTTTTAAATTGTAGGAGATTTTAATTGCATTTTGTCTGGTAAAGATACTACAAATGGATGAGAACCTAAATTATCCTCAGCTGCTACAAATTTAAAACATTTTGTTATTGATTTAAATGTGCATAATATATATATATAACTTAAAATCTGCAAAATTCCTTAATTATACACATTATTCATATGGCTTTGGTACCCAAACTAAGAATGATAATGTTTTTTATTTCAAGTGGTCTATATCCAAAACTGAAGAAGTATTGATAATCTCATGTCTTTTATCTAACCACAATGCTATAAAGTTTACTTTTACTTAAAATCCTAATAATTTGATTTACTGCCAAAGAATTATTGCCTATATAATAAAATAAAACATTTTAAAGATTGTTTTTTAAAAATAAATTAATCAGTTTTTTTATATAAATATCAATGGAGAAGTAACAGAAGTTATTTTGTAGGATGCTTTAAAACGTATCTCTATGGAAGAATTAAAGATTGTTAGTATTTATGCAAAAGAAAGGAATGGAATAAAGAATTAAAACCCTTGCAATCCAGTATAGATAAATTAAAATCAGACTTGAAGCCTAATGATAAGACTGCAAATGCTGAATTAAAAACTTTAAATCAGAAATATCTTCATCATATAATTTCAATAAACTTAGAAAACTGAAACTACAGTCTTACTCAACAATCCTAAGAGTTTCTATAAATTAACTATCAGATCTAAGAGAAAATTAAGCACACATCATATAAGAGAATTAGTGTTTAAACAAGGGAAGAAACTTTAAGAATTTACAGATTTAAAGGATATATTAGAATTTTTTAGAAGCTATCATGAGATAATCAACAATAATAAGATAAAATTTGAGAATAATAGCATCACTGATAACTTTTTGAAAAAATAATATAAAATATAAATTAAATAACAAATTGTATGAGTCATTTTCATTCAAAGAATTAAAAGATCAAATTAATAAACTTAAAAAAATAAAGCGCCAGGTCTTGATGGTTTAATCCCAGTGTTATATAAATTAATTCCAGATAATATTTTACATATATTATTAAAAGTATTTGAACAAATTAAATATACATTGATTATCCCAGCTTCTTGGCATTATCAACTTGTTTCTCTAATTTTAAAACAAGATAAAGATACTAAATGTTGCTCTTCCTACAGAGTTATTTCATTACTAAATGATGATTACAAAATATTTATGTCTATCATTGCTAAATTTCATTATGCCAAAATTAATAAATGAGGATCAAACTGGTTTTATATTACATAGAAAGGGTCAAGATAATATTATTAGACCTATTATTCTAATTGATATAGCTAATAAAGATAAAAAAAAGAATTGTTGATAATAAGTTTAAATTTAGACAAAGCTTTTCACTCCATCAATTGGATTTATTTATTTATTTAAGGTACTTAAAGAATATATTTTTTCTGAGAAATTTATAAATATTATTACAAACCTTTATAGTAACTCATTTTCTTTTGTAAATGTGGTTCTCATTTATCTAGTTCATTAAAAACCTTAATGAGTACTAAACAAGGATGCCCTTTGTCTCCCTTATAATTTGCTTTAGACGTTGAACCTTTTGTCACTTACATTAGATCTAATGATAAAATGAAGGAATTTCCAATAGACTGTAACTATAGTTGTAAAATCCAACTATTTGATATTTTAATGAGTAGTGGTGATATTGAAGTTTCATTACAGCATATAATAGCTTCTGTAGATTATTTTGAAAATGCTTCAGGTTTAAAATTTAATAATCACAAAACAAAAACTTTACGTATAAACAAATAAAATTACTAAATATTTAAAGGATTTTAAAATGTTTTAATGGAAAAATATACAAATTGATTACCTAGTGATTGTTATTAAATCTACTGTAAAGGACTCCATTGTAACTATAGTCATTTAATAAATATAGTAATTAAATTAATTAACAATTGGAATAAATTCTTTTTTTACAATGGATGATCAAATCACACTGATAAAAATGATTATTTTGCTAAAAATTCTATATTATGTGCAGTCACTAATAATACTTCCCACTAGAACAAAAGTCAAAACGTTGAACTCTAGTCATGTTAAGTATTTATGGCTTCATAGGTTCATAGGTTGGTACTAGGCTATCAGCCCTAAGGCCTATACAAGCCTAGCCATAACAATTCCCTGGCTATTTCTTCCCACATTATTTACTTTCCTGGACCCCTGTCTAGCAGGGTGACTGACGTGATCCCTGGGGTGAATTTCCTTTCTCCCATCCAATCGTCAAGGTTCCTCTTGAAGAGGTCCAAAGAGGCACTCTGCTTGACATGTATGGGCAATCTATTCCAGAGTCTGGGAGTCTCTGGGTCAGGAACCTATCCCTCCAGCATGTTTTGTTTATTGTGATGACAAGGTTTAGATCCCTGGAGCGTGTAGCTCTGATGGATTGGGATTTCTTTAAGTGTAGCATGTCCAACAGCTCTGGGTTTGACATGGCCTTGTATGTTAAGCAGAGATCGCCTCTGAGTAGACGATATGCGACAGAGTATAGCTGGAGTTTTTTAAGGCGGTCAGCATACGGCATCTGCTTTAGGCCTGTGATTCTTTTAGTGAGGTATTTATGAGGCCTTTCCAGTTGTTGCAGATGTCTTGAGAGGTACATACCAAATGGGGCGTTGTATTCTATAATGGGTCTAATGAGGGATGAGTACAGTGGGACAATGACCTCCTTTTTATTCTGGATGAAAAGCCCTTCGTGATGAGGTGTGCCACATAGAAGGATTTCCTGACTGTTGTGGCGATGTGGTTATCGAAGGTGAGACCACTGTCCACCTGTGTCTCTAAGTCTCTTATCACACTTTCTGTGTTTAGTGTACTGCCACCTATATGGTAATTCATGGATACATGTTTTTTCCCAAAGGGGATAACAATACATTTTTTGGCATTGAGCTTGAGCCCATGGCTCTGGCACCAGACATCTGTTTCTGTAAGGCCCTTTTGTAGAGTATCCACATCATTTGGGGATTCAATAATGGCTCCCAGTTTGCAGTCATCTGCAAACTTTGTTAGCCAGAGTCCCTTAGTGTTGACTTGTACTTCAGAGAAGTAGATGCCAAACAAGAGTGGCCCCAAGACTGAACCCTGAGGTACTCCACTTGTCACTTGTCTGGAGCTGGATTTAGAGTCGGCTATTTTTACAGTGTGGGTTCTATCAGTAAGCCATTTAGCAACCCATTGGGTGACATAGGGATTAATGCCCAACTTAATAAGTTTAGCTATGATTCCAGAGTAGGGGATGGTGTCAAAGGCCTTGGCAAGGTCTAGATAGGCTGAGTGGAAAACCTTACCCTTGTCCATGGCTCTAGAGACTGATTCAAAGAAGTCAATCAGGTTCAGGAGACAAGATCGGCCCTTCACAAACCCAAACTTGGTGGGGTCCAGTGTTTGAAGGTTGCCAATGTCTTTGTTTATAAGTTCCATGATAATACGCTCCATGACCTTGCAGATAAGGCTTGTCAGACTGATGGGACGGTAGTTTCCGGGATCCAAGATGGATCCCCTCTTGTGGATTGGGATAACTGCAGCTCTGTGCCACTCACTGGGCACGAAACCTGAGGTGAGGCTATGATTAAACATGACACTTGGGTGAGGTGCCAGTTCATATTGTAGTTCATGTAGTACACAGCCCGGGATGTCATCTGGTCCCATGGATGCTGTATTCTTGGCTTTAGAGAGTGCATTTTGTACCTGTGTGGCCGTTATTACTGGAATTTGGCAATCTTCCGGTATTGAGATGGGCCATTTAGGGGGTGAGAGGGGGGTGAAGTTGGCACTGAATTGATCTGCTAGGATATTGGCAATATCCTTCAGATCAGTATATTTAATGCCATTCTGTTTTAGCTCAGAGCAGATCTGAGCATTGCCATTTAGATTTTTGACATAGTTATAGAATGCTTTGTGGTTGTCTTTGGAATCTTTGGCAATTTTATTTTCATAACTAGCTTTGGAGGATTTTATGAGGCATCTCAGTTTCTTACTGAGGCTAGTAAGGGAGTTTTTTGCATCCTGGGATTTTCCTCTTTTCTGCAAAAGTTTCTTCCTTTTGTTGTAAAGTTTGTTTATGGCAGGGGGGCCACCAGATTGGCTTCCTTTTTTTGGAGGAGAGCATTTTGGTTCTATTTGGGATGGCACAATTCATGCATGAGAAGATGTGCTCGTACAGTACCTTAGTGTAGGATTCAGCAGTTGAACTTTCAGTTCCCGTCTGCATGGGTGTCATGAAGTTTGTCACTTCTGACTTGAGTAGCATGAAGTTGGCTTTGGAGAAGTTTTTTATGGTGGTTTCTTTACTGGGGGGTGGGATGTGGATGTTAAGGGTGATTAGCTTATGGTCAGACCTGACTAATGAGGGGGTGACCATAGGTATGGAGCATTGATTTCCCATGTTGGTAATGACCAGGTCTAGGATATTGGAGCCCCTGGTGGGACTATGGATTAGTTGTTCCAGGGCATTGGAATTTATGAATTCCAAGAACCATCGAGCAAAGGTGTTGGGACATGAGTAGTTTTCCCAGTTAATGGCAGGGTAGTTAAAATCACCCAGTATTAGGGTGTTTGGTTCTATCATAATATTTTCCAGTATGTTTAGAAAGGTGTAGTGAGAATCTTGGGGTATGGTGGGGGATCTGTAGAAAGCTACAATTTGGATTGCAGTCTTACCTAGTGTTAGTTGCACTTGGAGAATTTCAGATACATTGTGTTGGCCAACTAGCCTGGTGGTGTGAATATCCTTGGTGAATATTGACACTCCTCCACCTTTAGTGTTTTGGTCCTGGTTTGGTGGCCGAAAAGTGTGGTAAGAGTTGTAGCCTGGTATTGCAGGGGTGCTCTCTGGAGCCTTGAACCAGGTCTCAGTTACTGCACAGATATCGATGTTCTCCATTTTTAGGAGTGCCTCGAGAGAGTGCATTTTGAGGTTTAGACTTCTAGCATTGAGTAGCATTACCTTCAGATTTTGCATGCTTGTACCTGTTACGGTGGTGGTTTTGTCCTTTGAAGTTTGCCTAAAAAAGGCACTATAGAGGTGGCAAGAACCTTAGCCAGTAACCTGAATCCCAAAGGCGACAGGTGCAGACCATCTCTGGCAAAGCATTGTGGTCTGTCAATCATGTCATCCCAGGCAGACAAATACTGGATCCCCTTTGAATGACACCATAAGCTTAGCCAATTGTTGAAGTCAATCATTTTATCCTTATATTGTGGTATCATTCTGGGCGAAGGCAGGATGCTACTCAGGGCTAGGGTCATACCTGCCTGGGCCACATGATCCGAGAGCTCTTCCATGTCTCTTTTCATGTAGTCCAGGGAGGTACGTCTCAAGTCATTCACTCCAACATGGACAATGACAGAGTCATATTTGTACTTGTTGTGGAGTGACTTGAGTGCATGCGTTATGTGGCAGATCCTGGCACCCGACAGGCAGCTGACTGTAATTTTCTCCTTATTCAACCTGGTGAGAGGGACATCAGTGTGCCGGAATATAGAGTCACCTATGACTAAAGTGTTAGGTACATTGTCTTGCCTTAGGAGCTGTTGCTGGGTGGCACACTGGTGTTGTGAACTATGTGACACATTGGTTGTGATTGGTGTTTGTTTGCGTTTCAGCTTCAGAGGTCTTTGTTGTTTGGGCAGGTTACAGTTAAGGGCCTCTGCATATGTGGATTTAGTGTTGCTATATGTGGGTGTTGGTGGTGCGGGTTTAGAAGGGCTATGTGTTGCTTGAGGTGTAGTGTGGGTGTTAACCTTCTCCTCTTGACTGTTTAGCAAAATCTTGGGTGGAGAGAGCTTTGCTTCCATTTTGGCTATGTAAGTGCATCTCTCACAGGTTGTAGTGTTGGGTGGTAGGAGGAGAGGGTTGTCTGTGTACATGAGGCAATTGCTGCATTGCCCCAGTATGCCCAGATTCACCAGGTGGACAGGAGAAATCACCTGAAGCTGATCCTTGGACATGCCTGGTTTGGGGCTTTTTTTTTTTTTTTTTTTGTAAAGTATAGGAGCTGTTTCCTTAGCAAGGTACTTTGCATTTATAGGCTGTTTAGTGCCTACTATTAATTTCTCCTTGTTAACAAGGAGAGTTCAGTGTTTGTATGAGTTTAAGGCTTCCTAGTGCTTTCCAGCAGGTATTAGAGAAAGTGCTAGTCACAGGGATGCTTAAAGGTAAGATTGAAAAGAATGCACTCTGCAGTGTGCACTAGAGAAGTTAGATGTGAAAGTAGGTAACTTGAGTTTTGACTGTTTAAAAAGTTAAGGTTTAGTGGAGAGTTACTATTTTTAAAACAGCAAGGTGGATTGAAAGGGGTGGTCACTTTTGTATTTTGGTACTATAAATACTGTAGGATGGCCAATAAATTTAAATAATTGAAGGGGTGGGATTTCAAAAATGATGATTTTGTGATTACTCACATAAGCCAGTGAAAGTAGAGAGAAATGAGATATATGGTCAGATTAACATAAGAGGTGGGCAACTAGAAAGACAGTGGTATTTAATAAGACAACTTAAATGGGTGGGAGGGCAGGAAAACATTCTGCCTGACTCAGAACAGAGAGAGCTGTGGTCTCTTTTGAAGTTTTAATATGCTGTTAAAACAGAATGCAAGCAAAACACAAGGTAAAGAAAACAAACTACAGTATTCAAAATATAGAAAGGCAATACGGTAATACAAAAAATAAAAGCAAACTAACCTTTCCTGCACAGCAAAATGTAGTAGAGTCTGGATGAGCCTTTCTGGTAAAGCTCTGAAATGTTTTAGTTTACTCCTTAAATAGAAATTTTAGTTCCTAGCTCCACCCCCTCTGTTAACAAGTGATTAACCTTAAGTGACCTCTTCTGTCTTATGAATGAGTCCTTAATTAATCAGTTCTTATTTCTGCCTGACTCAGAACAGAGAGAGCTGTGGTCTCTTTTGAAGTTTTAATATGCTGTTAAAACAGAATGCAAGCAAAACACAAGGTAAAGAAAACAAACTACAGTATTCAAAATATAGAAAGGAAATACAGTAATAGAAAAATAACAGCAAACTAACCTTTCCTTCACAGCAAAGTGTAGCAGAGTCTGGATGAGCCTTTCTGGTAAAGCTCTGAAATGTTTTAGTTTACTCCTTAAATAGAAATTTTAGTTCCTAGCTCCACCCCCTCTGTTAACAAGTGATTAACCTTAAGTGACCTCTTCTGTCTTATGAATGAGTCCTTAATTAATCAGTTCTTATTTCTGCCTGACTCAGAACAGAGAGAGCTGTGGTCTCTTTTGAAGTTTTAATATGCTGTTAAAACAGAATGCAAGCAAAACACAAGGTAAAGAAAACAAACTACAGTATTCAAAATATAGAAAGGCAATACAGTAATACAAAAATAAAAGCAAACTAACCTTTCCTTCACAGCAAAGTGTAGCAGAGTCTGGATGAGCCTTTCTGGTAAAGCTCTGAAATGTTTTAGTTTACTCCTTAAATAGAAATTTTAGTTCCTAGCTCCACCCCCTCTGTTAACAAGTGATTAACCTTAAGTGACCTCTTCTGTCTTATGAATGAGTCCTTAATTAATCAGTTCTTATTTCTGCCTGACTCAGAACAGAGAGAGCTGTGGTCTCTTTTGAAGTTTTAATATGCTGTTAAAACAGAATGCAAGCAAAACACAAGGTAAAGAAAACAAACTACAGTATTCAAAATATAGAAAGGCAATACAGTAATACAAAAAATAAAAGCAAACTAACCTTTCCTTCACAGCAAAGTGTAGCAGAGTCTGGATGAGCCTTCCTGGTAAAGCTCTGAAATGTTTTAGTTTAGTCCTTAAATAGAAATGTTAGTTCCTAGCTCCACCCCATCTGTTAACAAGTGATTAACCTTAAGTGACCTCTTCTGTCTTATGAATGAGTCCTTAATTAATAAGTTCTTATTTCTGCCTGACTCAGAACAGAGAGAGCTGTGGTCTCTTTTGAAGTTTTAATATGCTGTTAAAACAGAATGCAAGCAAAACACAAGGTAAAAAAAAACAAACTACAGTATTCAAAATATAGAAAGGCAATACAGTAATACAAAAAATAAAAGCAAACTAACCTTTCCTTCACAGCAAAGTGTATCAGCGTCTGGATGAGCCTTTCTGGTAAAGCTCTGAAATGTTTTAGTTTATTCCTTAAATAGAAATTTTAGTTCCTAGCTCCACCCACTCTGTTAACAAGTGATTAACCTTAAGTGAGCTCTTCTGTCTTATGAATGAGTCCTTAATTAATCAGTTCTTATTTCCTAATAAAGTAAGAATATCTTTTGATTGGCATACCAATAGTTGACAAGAGGGTGGTATAGGATTCCTTAGTATTGATTTGTATGCCAAGTCTACTATTTTAAATATAATCTCATTATGTTTAAATTCTTCACATCAAACAAATTGGAAGTCCATCCATGAATGATTACTTGACAGTAACAAGCATGCTATAATTTCTCATCAGCTTTTCGGAATACATGCATTTTACTGGATTTTGAAATACTTTTGTTTAAATGATAGGAAAAATGAATCTCTACCTTTATAGACAATATTATATATACATTTAAAATAGTTATAAATTTTAATTATATAGTTAAATGCTTATTGTTTTTATTATTCCCTATACCTAATAATAATGGTTGTTTAGAGACATTTAATACAACACAAATGCTAGAATATAAAGAAACAAATTTGATTTTCTGGCATCAATTTTTAAATGGGAATAAAGAATGTATTATGGATTTTCTACTTGCAAAATACAGCTAGATATTGGCTAAAGTTAAATGGCGTGTTAGACAAATATCAATGGCTTGGCTTATTTTATTGTTTTTTTTTTTTTTTTGTGGACTTTTGTAAATTTTTTTTTTTTATTTGTTGATTCTATGATTATTTAAGATTGCATAGTTTTGCTCTTAAAATTTAATAACAAACTGTTAAAAAAGAAGCATTGCCCTTTCAAATGTTCAATGTTCAACATCTGCTAATGTGTAAGTATCTTTTATACTGTAATAGCTGCCAGTTTTCTATAAGCATGTAATGTAATTAGCAAATGTATATGAAATTGTTCATTTATATTATTTTATGTACATTCATGTATATTAGTGAATGTCTGGTTAAGATGTTTGTAATAATTTGGAGTTTTCTTCCCCTGGATCTCCGCTGGAATGGGTTTTTGACTAAACCTCAACCCCCCCAAAAAAACATTGAAAATGTAAAATAACAAAGAGTACTGATGGTAAAATCTACATTTAATCAGTAAAACAGCCAAGTATTAAGTGCTTTCGTCCCAAGCCATTATAGGGACTTCATCAAAATACAAAAAAAAAAAAAACATTTTAACCAGCCTTAAATATAATTAATGAATCAAATTAGCCCCAAACCCACCAATACAAAATGCCTATCCAATCATTTAATCAGTGTCTTAAAGTACAAATGTGCAAAAGTAAACCCTTTACATTATTGTTAAAAAAAAAATTGTCAAAAGAATTTAATGATGTTCTGATGGAGGCACAAAAAATTATAATAGAACAGTACCGTGGAAACATCCTAATATTTTACATTTTATATACCATAACACCATGTATATTAAGGTGTACCTGTACTTGAATCTTATAAAATCATAAGTGCATTTACCTAAACCATACAACCTGCCTGCTTTTCTTTTAATACTGCTGCTATGGATATGTAGTTATTCAAACCAGGGAGATTGTGGCAGCTAATCTAAGCTGAGACTGCATTTCTTTATTACTCAAGAGATTTTTCCAATCCTCCCTCTTGGATTTAAAATCACTTGTTGAACAATTTCAAATGTGAATTTGATAAACTTCTCACAAATAATAGAGTGTCTAAACAATTAATTCATTTATTTTTTATTTTTAAGTTCATAAGGAAGTGCTTAATAATTGGCTGTTTAATTGATTAAAAATGGATTTTACCATCAGATTTTTTGGATGAGTGTGTGGACTAGTCACACCTTATATTTGTTTTGTATGACTAAACCTAGTTGGACAAAGCCAGTAAACAAAAGCAAATAAATAAAATAAATAAAATAACCCTAACACATTCCATTATACAAGCACAGTGATATTTTTTTTTCTGTCTCCATCATAGCATTTCATTTTATGCCCCTTAATAGCAATATATAGCTCACTCAGTTATAAAAATATAAATATGAAAATATAAATAAATGACAAGCAGTGGTTAATATCTTTACTGAAGTGCATCATAGCTTAACCATCTTAGTATCATTGTTTATTAAACCTTGCCATTCCATATACTGAAAATTAATAATTGGTAGACTACTTAGTTAAAGAATCCATCCCAAAAAATGTTCAGATGCCATAAGGAATTATGAGAGTTAAAAGGACGTATACAAAAAGGCACTATGTGTGCATGCGTTAATGAGTCTTAAATTGCTGACCTTTAAAACATAAGAATTTTCTTTTCCTAAACTCTGCAATCCAGCTATTACAGCCTGTCTAACCTACATGAAAACAAATGTTTCTTGAATGGTATATGCCTACCATAAGAATTAAATATTCTAGAGATACCTAATAAAACAAATCCAAAATTGCAACACGTCTGGTAATGCCTTATTTTACAGTCATGTTGAGGTATCTGGTTAAGTTACTTAAGAATAACAGATATAGAGGATTATGAGCGGGTCACTTATCGTAACCATGTTATTATGTGTTAGAGACATGGATGCCAAAAAATTCACCTTGAGAGCGAAGCTTGAATAGTAAATGTTGACATCACTGTTGATAACATGTAGTATAAGTTTATGATCAGTGGCACAATCTTAATTCTTTGTAATGCATGGAGCTTTATCTGCTCCATGTACTATGGATTACAGGAAAAAAACAGTTGTGAAATGTTTTCCCAGCTTTCAAAGCCATAAAACATTTAGTGGATGCTATCAGAAAGGCAGTGTAATAGAGTCCATTACATTTTCACTCACTTCCATGCTTCTCAACAGTCCAGATTTTCTCAGACTTCCAGATTATTGCTTCATATTTTGGTCTATTCCTCATAAAATCTGTGGCTTTCAGCAGGGGCAGCTCATGCTATAGGACTGCGGGACTGCAGCCCTCCCACCTGTAAAATAGGTCCCCCACCGTAGAACAAATAAAAATAAAAAATATCTCCCAATGTAGAACATATAAAAATAAAAAAAAATGTCCCAGACTCCACACATGCATGCTTAGTTCCTGAATGCTGTGTTAGGCAGACCAGAACTCCAAGCATGCATGCTGAGGCATTCCTGAGCTCCAGACTGCTCAGTTAGGCAGTCTGGATTGGAAAGGCAGGAAACTCCACTCTTCCAACCCAGAGATCTGTGTGGTGATGACTGCACAAACTGGAAGGTCACCAGACTGCATTGCCCACAGGCTGGACCAATAGCAGGAGGCTCTAGCCTCCTCATGGGAGACCACAGCATACAGGCCAGTATGGAGGATTGACTGGGCAGGCACAGGATTGCATAGACCACAGCATGCAGGACCAATCAGATCACATTTCTGGAAACAGGGGATTGCTGTGGAGGAGTGTGTCACAGAGTACAGGATTGCATGGTAGGTTGTTCTGGAGTGTATGTGTTGTTTCATGGTGGTGGGTAGAGAATAAGGCTTGAACTCTGTACCTTGGGATGAAATGACAAATGCCTGAATTCCCTACCCACCACCATTGCTAAAATATTGGCAGATTTTTGCCTCATATCTGTTCTGTTCCTCATAAAATCTGTGGTTTATGTATTTTTGTTACATAAAACAAACAGTAAAGCAGTGGTACAGTGGTAGCAGTGTTGTCTGATAGCTATGGGTTGTCTGGTTTGATTCTTGGCTGGGGTCCTGTCTGTGTGTCCTCAGTGGATATTTATCCCTATTTTCTGGACTGTATTCCCCCATTATTGGCTTCATCCAGGTTTTTTGTGCCAAGGTTGAGAGCTATGGTGATAACTTGAACTCACTGAATATGTTTGGGGGCTGTATTCCCCCATTATTGGCTTTGTTCAGGTGTTTTGTGCTAAGATGTTGACAGCTATGGTGAGAACTGAATTTACTAAATGGTAGCCATTTAAGTTTCAGTCTTCCTTTCTTTCATAAAAATAGATGATTTGGCATAGTGGTATGTTGCTCTGGTTGTTTTGCACAGGGACCTAGGTTCAATACTTGGCAGTAAAATGTAGGGTAGTAACACAGCATTTTATTCTAGCAACTTTCCAACATTATACAAGCAATGTTTAAAATGTGCCCCTGGTTTTTGGGCTTTTGTTCTAACCTCCAAATAAATTTTGGCTTTGTCCAGATTTCTTGTGCTGCAAAGTTCAGAGATACAGCTGAGTCTCAAGTAGATTTTACAAGGAGTTGAAAGCTGCAGGGGAACAAAAGTTTAGTGCTTCTTATGCCAAGTCTGTTTATGTTGTAAATAACACAGCAGGTAGTGTACTTGCTTTTGATGCAGAAGGCTGTGGGTTCTACTCCCACAGTAGGTAGTTTCATTACTGATAGTGTACTCTGTTGTAAAGAGAATGGATGCTGCAGTCCTCTTTAGAGAAGATACCTGGTAACTATGAACCTGTTATCAGTTTGCCATCCATTCCCTATTGCGATATTACTAGCATTATAATTTTTTTAATGCAAACTAAGCAATTTATTCCTCAAGGGCAACAGGCACTTTATTTGTAGATGAAGCAATGACATTTAAAGTTGTTTGCTAGCAGTAACCTCTTCATTAGTTAACAGATTTCTTTAATGTGGAATTATTTAGATGATTTTTACTTCTTCAGAGATCGTGCATATTTACTGATACTGGTGGACTGTTGAAGGTTGAGTAGACTTTTATGATGGACATTTTCTGAATTAGGCAGTTTTGTCATTATTGGTGCATGCATTTTGTTTCATTGTTTACTGGAAAAATGTTCAAAACAATAAATTTAAAATGTCCTCTAACAACTGTACTGTATTGTACAAGGAATATAATTTAATACAGTCAGGAAAGTGTATCAAAGAGCATGTGTATGTTTTGTGTTGAAGGGGCCTATGATTTGAAAACAGTCCACAATTAATCTTTATCTGCCACTGGCAAAATGTATTTTCTTTGAATGTGGGTTTCAATGCTGTTTCAATGAATGTGAGTTTCAAGGGCAGAGAAATTTTAATGCTAAGTCTATTTTGATTGGGAGACTGCATTGCTTTTTTTAGCAGATATCTGTTAGGGTTTATGCTGTAAAATATAAAACAAAACTTTCAAATGAAATCCATATCATCGCAGAAGTAAAGCTGTATGCACATTACAGTGTTTATGGCAAATAGGGTGAAATAACCAAGGAATGGGACATTGGAATGGCTGCAGGGGGGATGCTCCATTCGACCATGATTTTGTGAGGGGAGGAGGGCAGCAAACTCAGACAGCCCCGGCTGAACTATACCTCTCAACTGCCCAGAATTATGCAGAATTAATAGATTTTTGCTTCTTATTTTTGGTTTGTTCCTCATAAAATTTGTGGTTTTCTGCCAAATCATTTAGGAATGAAGTCACTAAATAATGACAGACATTGAGTTTCAGACGTCATAACCTTCAGAAAAATGCATGCTAAAGCAAGACCTGTTATTCTATCAACTGTCTTAAGTTTATACAAGAGCAATTTTTAGTACTGTTTGCATGTTCCCCCAATATATTTGGCCTTGTCCAGATTTCCTGCATTAAGAAGTTGAGAGGTATGTGCAAATAAATTGCTTTATAGAATTAGGAATATCCAAACCTCTCAACTGTCCCCAATTTTGGCTCAAAACGTTGCTCCCCTCCCTAATAATCCCTCTGCAAAATGGCAATTTTGGAAGAAAACGTGGAGGGTTTACAATTATAAATAACTGTAATGATCAGAGTTATAGATTACTTTTATTTCAGAAATGCATGTAGATCTTATTTTGTCAGCTGCTCAAGTTAACAGTACTAATTTTAAAAAGGTGTCCCTTCTTTGACAGGTTCCCAGCTGTACTGTGTGGCAATTTTATATTTTTGCATAACATTTTTGGTCAGTTTTTCATAAAATTGTGGTTTTCTGGCAAATTAGTAGCAAATCATTAAAGACTGAAGTTAGAAAATAATGGCAGACATTTGAGTTTCAGATTTCATACCTTCAAAAATTCATACTAATGCAAGATCTACTACTATTCTATTATCTTTCTCTGTTTATAAGAGCAATATTTAAACATTGTCTTTATTTTTGGGTTTGTGTCCCACTTTTATGTATGGCTTTGTCCAGATTTCTTGCTTTGAGGTTAAGAGGTATGAGTGTCAGAGCCATCACCGTCAGCCAGAGACATTTGAAACTGTGAACTAATTGTTGCACCCCACTCCCCATTGTAGTGGCTCTGGATGTGTCCAAGCAAGGCAAGGAGCAGTTATGCAGAGTAAGTGTGCAGAGTATTCTGACATCCAAAGTAGACCACAAGTCCGACCTTGGCTTTTCATCTGTCCTTGATTTTACAGAATGTTCTGGTTTTCTGTCATATTTTTATACTGTTGATTTATGCTTCTTATTATTCAGAAAATGCATGCTGTTGCAGTGCCCTGTTGCTCTGTATTAAAGTAGCAATGCTTTATTGACCATCAGGTAAGCTTGTCGAAGATTGTAAGATCCAAGTAAGCTTTAATAAGCATACTGTTAAAGAATTACCAACACTGAAAGCCTTTTCATTGTTGCCATGCAGAGAATATTTACATAACTAGATAATGTATAAGCCTTAAGTATTGAAATGCATATGACAGTATTTGAAATAAAGGACAGGATTACATTATTTTCAGAAGCTCATTACATTTGTTGGAGACTTGCAGTTCATAGGTTCATAGGTTCATACTAGGCTATCTGCCCTAGGGCATTTATAAGCCTAGCCAGAGTGTGTTTGCTTTCGCCACCCATTTTAAATGAATTTTGCTATGCCCTTTTTTGAGGTTAGTATACTGTGCCTCTGTCTAACAGTGACACAGAAGTGATACCCAGGGTAAACCTACAATCTCCCATCCACTCATCAAGATTCCTCTTGAAGAGAGTCAATGAGGGACTCTGCCTAACCTGGACTGGGATTTTATTCCAGAGTGAAGGGAGACTCTGGGTTATAAATCTGTCCCTCCAGCATGTCCTATTTATTTCAGTGTTGAGGTTCAAGTCTCTTGAGCACATAGCTCGAAGGGATTTGGATTTTCTGAGGTGCAGCATGTCCATTAATTCTGGGTTGGACATGGCTTTATACGTCAGGCACAGATCACCTCTGAGCAAGCGGTATGCCACTGAGTAGAGTTGGAGTTTCTTTAACCGGGCAGCATATGGCATCTGTTTGAGCCCTTTGATCCTCTTGGTGAGGTACTTTTGGGGTCTTTCCAGTTGCTGCAGGTGTCTGGTAAGGTACATCCCAAAATGGGCATTGTACTCAATTATGGGCCTGATGAGGGATGAGTAAAGAGGCACGATGATCTCCCCTGATCTAGATGTGAATCCCTTCATGATTAGGTGGGCTATATAAAATGTTTTTCTAACCACTTTGGCCACGTGGTTTTCAAATGAGAGATTGCTATCAACTTGGGTCCCCAGGTCCCTAATTACTTCTTCCGTACTTAATGGATTACCACCTATGTGGTAATTTGTGGGCATTTTGTTTTGCCAAAGGGGATGACTATACACTTTTTGGCATTTAGCTTGAGGCCATGGCTCTGGCACCAGTTGTCTGTTTCTATGAGGCCCTTTTGTAGGATGCTTGTGTCGGCTGGAGAGTCGATTATGGCACCTAGTTTGCAGTCATCTGCAAACTTGGTCAGCCACAGTCCTTCCGTGTTGGCCTGTACCTCCGAGAAATATATACCAAACAAGAGAGGTCCCAGGACTGAGCCTTGTGGATGCCACTTGTAACTGGTTTGGAGTCTGACATGGCTCCAGCAATTTTAAACATGTGGGTTCTGTCCTTGAACCAGTTTGCAACCCATCTAGTGACATAGGGGTTTATATTTAAGCTGGTGAGCTTATCTATAATGCCCGAGTGGGGTATTGTATTGAAGGCTTTTGCAAGGTCCAAGTAGCCTGTGTGGACCACCTTCCCCACGTCAGTGGCCTTGGTGACTGTTTCAAAGAAATCAACCAGGTTTAAGAGGCAGGATCTGCCCTTAACAAAGCCGAACTGGGTAGGATCCAGTGTCTGTAGGTCCCCAATATCTTTATTTATGAGGTCCATGATGATCCTTTCCATAGCTTTGCAGACCAAGCTAGTCAGGCTTATGGGGTGATAGTTTCCAGGATCCGTTGAGGCACCACCTTTGTGGAGAGGGACCACTGTTGCTGTACGCCACTCTTTGGGTACATATCCTGTAGTAAGGCTGAGATTGAACAGTAGTTTTATGTTTGGGTTTAGCTCTTCTTGGAGTTCATGTAGGACACAGCCCGGGACACCGTCTGGTCCCATTGATGCTGTGTTTTTTGCTTTGGAGAGGGCAGCTCTTATCTGAGCATCTGAGATGTCGGGGGGGGGCAGCACTCTGCTGGGATAGATATTTGCCCTTTTGGTGGAAAGGGGGGGGGGGGGAGTTTGCACTGAACCTGTCAGCTAGGATGTTGGCAATGTCTGTGGGTTTGGTGAATTTTTTTGCCATTTTGGACTAATTCTGAGCATATCTGTGAATTTCCAACCAGGTTCCTAACATAACTAAAGAAAGCCTTGTGATTATCCTTAGTGTCCTGTGCAATTTTTCTCTCGAAGCTGTCCTTAGACGATTTTATGAGTGCCCGTAGATTTTTGCTAATTCTGATCAGAGATGCCTTCCCTTTTTGGGATTTTGCTCTATCATGTAGTAGCTTCCTCCTTCTATTGTATAGTTTGTTTATGACTGGGGTCCACCAGACAGGACGTCTGCCTTTGAAGGATTGGGTCTTGGTTTTATTTGGGATTGCATGATCCATGCATTCCTGAAGGTGTTCATAGAATACGTTTATAAAGGATTCTGCGGTCTGGGCCATATTTTCCACAGGCCCGGGGGCTTTGAAGGATTCCACCTCGGTTTTGAGGAGTGTGAAATTTGCTTTAGAGAAGTTTTTCACTGTGGTTTTCTGGACAGGGGCTGGGGTCGGGATGTGAATATCCAGTGAGATTAGTTTATGGTCTGACCTTACCAGTGAGGGATACACTTCTGGTCTGGAGCATAGAGCCTCCATGTTGGTGATGATCAGGTCCAGTATGTTTTCCCCTCTTGTGGGAGTGGTAACAAGTTGTTCCATAGCATTTCAGTTTATAAATTCTAGGAATCTTTGGGCTAGGGTGTTGGAGCTAGAGTAATGCTCTCAGTCCATGTTTGGGTAGTTGAAGTCACCCAATATAATGGTGTTTGGAGAGACCTTCATATTTTCCAGTGTTCTCAGGAAGACTGATTGGGGTTTCTGGGTTTGGGAGGGTGGTCTGTAGCAGGCTATAAACTGGAAGGCAGTTTTACCCACGGTTAGTTACACATGGATAGTCTGTGATGCTTCGTGCTGTGCCACCAACCTGGAGGTGTGGGTATCTTTGACAAATATTGATACTCCCCCTCCTTTTGTGGTTCAGTCCAAGTTTTGGGGCCGAAAAGCATGGTATGAGGTATAACCTGGTAGTGCTGGGGTGCTCTCGGAAGCCTTGAACCAGGTTTCTGTTACTGCACAGATATCGATGTTCTCCTTGCTGAGGAGAGTTTTGAGTGCCTGCATCTTGAGGTTTAGACTTCTGGCGTTCGTTGTACATATTTTGTGATTGTTGCATCAGAAGCATTCTTGTGTTAATTGTGTTATCCAATTAGTGTGTGTATGAACAAGTTGCCATCTACTTTCTAACATCAGGCTATAGTTTGTGATTATAGCACAATAGGATGCTTATAATGATTATAAAATCATGGACTGTCTGCAACTAGTCTGTGGTTATTTTATTATTTTTAGTGGCAATACAATTCATTAGACAACTGTAATGTGTTCATATCATACATGATTTGCTATTGCATGATTGAATGTTTCTTTACACACAAGCCTATAAGCTTAATAATTTGTTTTTCAAAGGGCTTGATTTACAATCATTTAAATTGAATATTGTTAACATCAGTTGTTATTTTGAACATGAGTCACTTTTTCAGAACAGTATTTTGTATTTTATAACCTTCACTAGCTTATCTATATATTGTGTATCATGACCTTCACTATTATTTCTGAAGCATATATTATGTAGTATATTGCATCTATATTGTCCTTTATTCATTAGTTAGTCAACAACTTATTGTGTGCCATTTATAGACACCTTTTTATAGTAGGTATTTTGTCAATTTTAAATACCATCAAGTCATAACTGTTTATTGATTAATGTCCATATGGACAATACATATGGTGTAGAAGTCTGCCATTTGTAGATTTAGACCTATGGTTGTGCATTGGTGCATTTTAGCACACAGTCATTTTTTATATTGATTTATATTTAAGTAGAATTGAGCCTATAGCCAAGTATATATTCTTTATAGAAATATATCTTTGCTGTTCATGTTTGGAAGAGCTCCTTGTATTAATATATATTCAATCATCACCAATTGGGTTATTTCCTGATTTTCTGCATATTATTTTGGTAACTGTGTATATATTTTGTAATTGACTTTTGCCATCACTATCAAACCCCAACTATAAATACAACAGTATATATTTTATTATATGTCTTTTGCTTCAGCAGGACATAGTGGGATTTAGGTTGTTTGTCAAGGGGAACGTAGCAGTTTAGGGGGGCTTTTTGCCCTTTAGCTATTATTGTTCTCCGGTAGTGACGTGGCAATATACTATTAGCCATTATTGTCTGACATATTGTTATATTATGGCGCTCTCTAATTTAGTTTCTGGTTTATCTGCGGATAGAACAGACTTGAGTGCCTTTGGTGTATGTCCAAGTGGTAGTTCTTCTACTGACCCCCTGGCTCCCGAGACACTTTGTGGTTTGGCTTTTGATAATTTATATAAGCATTTGAAGTTGTTAAGATCTAATGTGTGGCACTCTAAACTCTTCAAAGCTTACATTGCCAAAGGAATTACTCCCAGAGGGTTAAGAATTCGCATACAACCACATGTTGGTCAACCAGATGAAGAACTTATCCAACAATGGTCTATAATTCAACAACAGTCCACTATGTCCTTTGTTGAAGCATTGGATAAATATTATGATAGGATTATTGACCTTGAAATCAATGTAGTGAGGGATTTGAGTAGTGATGTGCAAAAGTTTAAAGGAGAAAAGTTTTTTCAGAAATATATCACCAAAGTTACCAATGATCTTATCAGTTTGGAGGAGCAGTTAAAATCAAGGAAAATTAAAAAATTTAAACGTGATGAAAATGATTATCAGGGAGCCAATCCATTTAGTTCCACTTCCAAACATGTTAATTTTAACCCCTATCCGGCTAAGATATCTAGGAAAAAGAGACCTAGGTCTATATTACGCAATAGACAGAATACCAATGGTTCCTCCACTGATGATGTTTCATCATATACTGACAGTGATATGCCGCCAACATCGGGTTCTCCGACTCCCAAACGAACCCCAGGTTCTTTCCCTTTAGGCGGAAGTACAAACATGGAGGCAGGAAACATAAGAAATGTTCAGAATATTCAGAGTCTATTACAGATGGCAACACAGAAATAAGTAATGTAAATTCAAATGTTTTGAATTTGTCCAGTTATGCTCTGTCCCCTATTCATACGGCCATTCTTAATAAAGGTCTAACATATATTCCTGGCTTTGTGATTTCTGAGGACCGGTTGGTCCAAGATGTTTTGTCTTTTTGTAGAGTATTGAATTTGAAGCTACAGTTTGGTGCTGATGATGGTTTACAAGATCAGGACAAATTTGAATATCACAAGTCCAAATATGTTCCTCCCATGCATCCTGTTGTACATTTATTTCAGAACATGGTTCTTAAAGATTTACATTTCCATAGTTCTGAATTTCGTTTCAAACCAAATAATTTATCTGTTCAAGAAAAACAAGCTATGGCTGAATTATCACACAATAAGGATTTGGTTATTATTTCAGCGGACAAAGGTGGGGCGGTAGTTGTCTTGAATTGGATGGATTATAATAAGGAGGCTATGAGGCAGTTATCTGATAACAAATATTATGCAAGAATGGCTCTGAATCCAATACAGAGGTTCAAAAAACAGATTGATGAGTTTCTTTGCAGGGCTCGAGACATTGGCCTCATTACCACCTTTACTTTACAGCAGTCAATGATTTCAGATTAAACTAATCAATACATTTACTTTCTTCCAAAAATTCATAAGGACGCTACCAACCCCCCTGGAAGACCCATTGTTTCTGGTCGTGGGTATCTCACTGAACCACTTTCTTTGTATTTAACCAAATATCTCAAACCTTTGCTGACACATGTTCGGTCCCGGTTGCGGGATACGACTGAATTTTTACAAATCATTGCTGATGTTCAGTTAGAACCTGACTGGTTGATGTGCACACTGGATGTGAGTGCTTTATATACTAATATACCACATCCAGTGGGGCTTGAAGCAATTGCCCATTGGCTTAGAATTGCCCGTATTTATGATGAAGATTTCAACATCTTTCTTGTTGGGATGGCGGAATTGGTTCTTACACACAATGTCTTTTTCTATCAAGACATTTGTTATTGGCAGGTTAAAGGGACAGCTATGGGAGCATCTTTTGCTCCCATTTATGCTGATCTCTTTATGGCTTATATAGAAGAATGCATTATTTATGATTCCAGCCATAATATCTACCTTCCTGAAATTGATATTTGGAGGAGATATTTGGATGATTGCTGGATGGTGTGGAGGGCCGATGTTGAATATCTAATGGAGTTTGTCTCGTATCTTAATGACAATATATGAGGTCTGCAGTTCACTTTGAACTATCATAAAGAAAAAATCACTTTTCTTGATGTATTACTAACCAGACAGCCAGACGAGACATTGGCTACTCAAGTTTTCAGGAAATATCCTGAATACAACACGGTCCTTCACGCCTCCAGCTTTCATCCTCCGCATATTGCCAAAAACATTCCCAAATCCCAATTTATTCGATCCAAATGGATTTGCTCTCAGCCGGAGGTTTTTGCTCAAGATAGACATGATCTTATCAATAGGTTTCGTGATAGAGGTTATCCCATGGGACATGTTATCAAAGCCAGCAATTGGGTTAATACATGCCCGAGGGAGGAATTTTTAAAATATAACGTCAAGGATAACAGTATCACTCAGCCAATCAGGTTTGTGACCACCTATGCTAGAAATTCTAATGCCCTTATGCATAGTATCAACACCAACTGGAATATTTTAAGTAACATTCCAGAACTAGCAGGGTTTTTACCTGACCATTGCTTGTTTTCATATCGCAAAGGGAGGAACTTGACTTCTTATTTTAACCATTACAAGCGCACACTCAACATTGACAATACATCTTTATTTCAAACTACATTAACTGGCGAAAAAGTTGTGGGTTGTTACCCATGTGGACATTGCTCTAACTGTAACAATATTGTCAAAACCAAAGAATTCACCAGTAGAAATTGCAGTAGGGTCTATGATATTTCATTTTTTGCTAATTGTAGCAGTGAATGGTTAATCTATCTTGCAACATGTAGCTGTGGTTCTTTTTATGTTGGCCAAACTTCTAGGCCTTTAAGATTCCGTATTTCAGAACATATGAGTAACATCAGGAATAAAAGGTCAAATAATGCTTTGTACAAACACAGTCTCACACATACTACTGCCAAATTTTCCTTTGTAGTTATTGATATTATCAAGGGTAATAGGTTTAACAAAACAGGATGGCATTTATTGCTGAACTCAAAAGAAAAGAAATGGATTAGTATATTAGGAGCATTATTTACACCTGGTCTCAATGAGCAATTATAATTGCACTAATAGGATGCTGTGCTGATACTATTTAAATGCATCATTTTTGCTTGTTCTTTATCACTGAAGAAGGCTGTGCTATTTTTGCCAGCCGAAACCGGTTTGTCTTATATGATGTTATTATAATAAATCTTTCGGATTCATTCCAGTTGCTGGCTTCCTTTTTGTTTGTGTAGTTGAAGTCACCCAATATAATGGTGTTTGGAGAGACCTTCATATTTTCCAGTGTTCTCAGGAAGACTGAGTGGGGTTCCTGGGTTTGGGAGGGTGGTCTGTAGCAGGCTATAAACTGGAAGGCAGTTTTACCCACGGTTAGTTACACATGGATAGTCTGTGATGCTTCTTGCTGTGCCACCAACCTGGAGGTGTGGGTATCTTTGACAAATATTGATACTCCCCCTCCTTTTGTGGTTCAGTCCAAGTTTTGGGGCCGAAAAGCATGGTATGAGGTATAACCTGGTAGTGCTGGGGTGCTCTCGGAAGCCTTGAACCAGGTTTCTGTTACTGCACAGATATCGATGTTCTCCATTCTAAGGAGAGTTTTGAGTGCCTGCATCTTGAGGTTTAGACTTCTGGCGTTGAGTAGCATTACTCTTAATTTCTTATCCCTTGTGATACCTATGGAGGTGAGTTTGTCTTTTGAGCCTTGCCTAAAAAAGGCACTATGGGGGTGGCAAGAGCCTTTGCCAGTATCCGAAAGCCCAGGGGTGACAGATGCAAGCCGTCCCTAGCAAAGCATCATGGCTTGTCAAGCATGTCATCCCAGGCTGACAGGCATTGGATCCCCTTTGAATGACACCAATACTTAAGCCAATTGTTGAAATTGATCATCTTGTCTTCATATTGTGGCATCATTCTTGGTGAGGGTAAGATGCTACTCAAGGTCAGGGTCATACCGGCCTGGCCTACATGCTAAGAGAGCTCCTCTATGTCTCTTTTCATGTAGTCCAGGGTGGTACATCTCAGGTCATTCACATCAGCATGGACAATGACTGAGTCATATTTGTACTTGCCTTGGAGTGACCTGAGTGCTTGTGTTATGTGGTGGATCGTAGCACCTGACAGGCATCTCACCGTGACCTTCTTGTTTAGCCTGGTGAGTGGGATGTCAGTGTGCCTGACGATAGAGTCACCTATTACAAGTGTATCAGATGTGTTGTTTAGCCTTAAGGGCTGTGACTGTTCGGCACACTGGCTTTGTGAGCTATGTGTTGCATGTGTTTTGTTTTGGGGTAGCGGTTGCTTGGGTGTCTGCTTTGGAGGTCTCTGCTGCTTAGGCAGATTTTTATTTAGAGCCTCCGAGTATGTTTTTGTGTGTTTATGTGTTTGGTTTGCTGTCGTGGTAGGTCTATGTGAGACTGGAATTGTAGTGAGTGTGGTTTCCTTCTCCTCCTGACTGGTTACGCCAGTACTGAGTTGAGAGAGCTTAGCCTCCAGTTTGGCTATATGGTTGCATCTCTCACATGTGTTGGAATTTGTTGGGAGGAGGAGAGGGTTGTCTGTGTACATGAGGCAGTTGTAACATTGCCTCAAGATTCCCAGATTCACCAGCTTTGCAGGCTTTACCCGTAAACTAAACAAAATGCCAATCTATCATGTGTGGTCCATAACTTGTGCAGTAATCCTTTAAGCAATTTATCTTGAGCTTGTTTCTTGTTTGCTGTTCATTTTTTACTTTGATCATGTGTTCCCCATGAAACAAGTAGAGAGTTGTTGTCAGGCAGCACGTCTTTTTTGGATAAGAAACATTTTTACAAGTGGGGGTATCACAGAGATTGCTACTTTCAGCATGTTACTTGGTAATTTTATAAAGCTGAATATAAATTATAATTAGAACTGCAGTGCAAGGAGAAGTGGTTTAAGCTGAGTGCTGCTTGTTTTATTTTATACTTGATTTTGACTGGCATTCCAGTAATGTATTTAAAAAGCAATTTATTTTTTCATGCCTCACAACCTTTGTGTTTTCATCTAGATATTAAGTAAGTTGTCATGTAGCCAATGCATTGAAATATTTTTTTCTTCTACACTTCATTTTGTCTTGATTGGACTCTCGTAATGACAGTTTGGCACCCAGGGCAGCGTCTTTATTTAAAGTTCCAGATGTTGTGGTCTTGAGCATAGCCCCACCCGTTTCTAGTTGGTTACACCCCTTCCCATTGGCCCCACCCATTCAGCTGTCTCCTGCAGCCCCCCTTTAATTTGATGTCACCAGCCGCCACTGGCTTTCAGACAAACCACTGAGGTTTGAAGTCATAAAATAATGACATACATTTGAGTTTTACAGTTTGTGTACTTCATAAGATGGATGCTAACACATCCTGTTATTCTTGCAGATACATTTTTTTGAGGAGTTTGGGGACACATTGCCAGTATGGGCAGCAGGCAGAAACAAATATTTTATTTCTGCTGCTGTCATTTGCTGGTGAGTACAGATGGATTTTATTGACTGGCACTAGACCTGACCTTAACAACTTCAGCAGGGTATGCTTAACAATTGTTAAGGTCAGGTCATGCGCCACTCTGCCACTTAACTGATTTGTCTTTTTCCTAGTATTGGAGTGTAATCATTGTGCTCCTTGCACCACATACAAATAATGAAACTAAATTAAGAAGAAACTACAATTTGTACTTTATTTAAAAAAAAAGACACTCGGGCTTGTAAAAAGGCAGTATTGGAATGTATCAACCTTGTACACTGTCATGATTTAGTTCTATCGATGATCTGTAAAGTATTCATCTTGCCTTTGTGACTTGTTCTATATGCTCTGACTTAAACTGCTGTTTTAAACATTTTTTTCAGTGTCTCACTGCTATTTTTTTACTGTGTTAAATATTCTCTAGCATTTTTCACTGAAACTAGGGTAGCTAGTAGCTGTAGCATAGTCCAGACCCAGGCCTGCTGCTTCTGGAACTGTTTGTAGTGGTTTGTCTGTTCTGAGCACATCTTCCAGGCCAGCTTGGATTGGAAGGGGCCTATCTGCATTTTTTTGAGAGAACTGTGTTTGAGTGGCACCTGACTAAAAAGGGAGGTCAGTCTAGGACTTAAAATAAGCATCCTCATTGGTCCTTGTGAATTTTGTTAGAGTTTTTTTTTCAAGTTTTAGCTTCTGGTATTTAGGACCTGCATCTGAGTAGGTTTCTGCTTTTTTGTGCGTCATGCAGAACCATGCACTGCCAGGCAGTTGTGCACCAAAGCTGGACGGTTAAATTCAACATTTTGCCTTTAAACTCAGGAAGTAATATCCATTCACCGAGTTCCTCCCTAATTGTTTCTGAAAAGCCACCCCTAGTGACAACAGTCATCAACCTATCATTATGGACAGTTGGACTACCCGTTTCTCCTGTCAACCTTGTTGACTTGGGTCTCTTGAGGCAGTGTAGCATTTGCTTCAGGTACACAGACAACCCTCTACTTATAACACAGTCTAGAACAGAGTGTGAGAGATGTATTTACACCAAGAATCTAGAATCCATGCTCTCTTTCACTCAAAACAGTAACACAGAGAAGGTTGTCAACTCACCCACCACTACATCTTCACATAGCACCACTACTCATACACATGCCATAGTATACATCAAACACATAAATTAAAATATGCAGAGGTTCTCTCAAAAAAACTTACTGACACACCAGAGACTTCCAAAACACAAGTCTGCTACAGCTAACACAATCTCCACAGCACCCATGACACATAGCAACACCACTGTTTCACCCACCAAGACCTGAAGGCATAACACTCAAAAAACAAGTTTTCTTGTCATTGGAGACTCAATAGTGAGACACACGGATATCCCACTTATTAGGCTGGACAAGGAGAAAGTCATGGTCAGCTGCTTGTCTGGTACCAGGATTCACCAAATCATGCATGCACTCAGGTCACTCAGCAACAAGTATGGTTATGACTCTGTCGTAGTTCATGTTGGTGTGAATAACGTGAGATGTACCTCACTAGACTATATGAAGACAGACATGGTCGAGCTGTCTGAGTGCATGTCCCAGGCAGGTATGTCCCTAGCCTTGAGCAACATACTACTCTCACCTGGAATGATGCCACAGCATAAACAAAAAATGATTGATTTCAATTATTGGCTTAGTTTTTGGTATCATACCAAGGGGATCCAGTTCCTGTCTGCCTGGGAAGCCATAATCGGCAAACCTCGTTGTTTTGCCAGAGTTGATTTGCACCTGGCACCCCTAGGCTTTTGGCTGCTGGAAAATGCTCTTGCTTACCCCATAGTGCCTTTTTTAAGCAAGGTCTTGAAAACAACATTATCGACATGAAATTAACCAGTCAGAACAAAATAAGGGTCATGCTGCTAGGAGCTTAAACCAAAAACTGCTCTCCCTGGTAGCACTTCTATCACTAGAAGATGTAGATGTCAGTACAATCACAAAAACCTAATTTAAGGCCTCCAAGAGTACCCCAGCCCTGCAAGGCTAAAATGCCTTCCACACCTTTAGACCACAAAATGAACATGTGAAAACCAAAGGAGGAGGTGTTTCACTCTATATTAGAGATAAATTCACCTCACTCGTGTTAGACTGGACAACTCCATGGAGTTACTCCTGGTCTAGGATACAGTGGGTAAGACCTCCATTCAAGTCCTAGCCAGTTATAGATCCCCTGTATGGATCAGGACACCCATAAAGCCTATTTAACCAAACTGAAGACAATCCACATTTTACTGAACACACTGATTATGGGGGATTTCACTTATCCAGCCATCTACTGGTAAACATATTCTATCCCAAACTCACTAGCACAAAAGTTCCTTGACTTTGTGAATTCAAATGTCCTGGAGCAAATTGTCCATATCCCAACAATGGGAACAAACATTCTAGATCTGACCCTCACCAACGTGTCTAACAGGTGCACTGCTGCAACCGTTGGACCTTCATTAGTTAAAACTGACCACAATTCAGTCACCTTCAAACTGACACTAACACCAGAACTCACAGATGGTAAAATCAGACAAAACAACTTCACCAAGGCAAACTATACCCTCATAGGTGAAGTTATTAATTCATTCCAAGCTCCACCCCAAGCTGAAAGTGGTAACTACGCTGAAGCTTACACTAAAGCCCTGTACAGTCATTTGCATAGGTGCATAAAATCGGCTGTGCCAGACAGAATCAAAGCCAGAACCCCAAGTAAAATCATGGTGTCACGGTGGACTTCCAACATCAACAAATTCTACAATAAGTGCAAAAAGTTGCTGTCAAAGAAAACAAAGACAAGGACCCAACAATAGAAAAGCACCCTGCTCAGCTTTAACAGGCAAATAAGACAACTTGTCAAATCCTTCAAGAGTTCTTTTGAGAGAAACTTAGCGAGTACTGCCAGGGATAACCATAAGGCCTTTTACAGCAATATATGTAACCTAAAGGGTAGGACCCAAGCATGTGCAGAACTGGTGGCCAATGGTATCACACACACTGACCCCACAGAGATAGCATCCTGCTAGCAGATAGGTTTGGTGAAAATGCCACTCCCTCATCCCCTTCTAACTTACAACAAACCCTCCTCCAACCCCCCCCCCACCTTACATATCTTAAGAGCAGGTCCTCAAAGCCCTGTCCAAGGCAAAGAACACTGCCTCTGTGGGACCAGATGACATCCCAGGCTGCCTTCTAAACAAGCTAAAACATGAACTAGCATCACCACTAAGTACCCTTTTCAATCATAGCCTAACCACAGGCTTTGTTCCAGTGGAATGGAGAACAACTACAGTTATTCTCCTCCACAAAGGTGGCCTAGCAACAGACCCAGGAAATTACAGACCCATAAGCCTGACCAGCCTTATCTGTAAGGTCATGGAACGTATCATTATGAACCTCATAAATAAAGACATAGGTAACCTCCAAACCCTGGATCCTACCCAATCTGGCTTTTTGAAAGGTAGATCCTGCCTGTTAAATCTTGTGAATTTCTTTGAAACTGTGACCAAGGCCATTGATAAGGGCAAATCTGTGCACACAGCATACCTCGACTTGGCAAAGGCTTTCAACACAATCCCACATTCAGGCATTACAGATAAACTTAGCAAACTGAATATAAACCCCTTCATTGTAAGATGGGTTGCCAAATGGCTCACAAAGCGGACACACACTATCAAAGTATGTGACTCCACATTAACCATCAGACCTGTTAACACTGAGTCCCACAGGGGTCAGGCCTGGGCCCCCTACTGTTTGGTATATACTTCTCAGAAGTTCAGGTCAAAACTAAAAGGTTGTGGCTGACTAAGTCTGCAGACGACTCAAGCTAGGTGAAATCATTGAACCCCACAAATGATGTTAGTATACTCCAGGAAGTTCTCACACAAACCAAAGACTAGTGTATTAGTCACGGTCTTAAACTGGATGCAAAGAAATGCATCATCATTCCCTACGGGACAAACAATGTCCCTTTGCACTGTCAAATCAATAACAATACCCTAAGTACCATGAAGTGGTAAGGGACCTGGGATCATAGGTTGACCGTGACCTTAACTTCGGCCACCATGTGTCTACAAGTGCAAGGAAAGCTTTCCCCATAGCGCATGTGATTAGTAAAAGCATTGCCTTCAAGAGAAAAAGAAGTTATAAGCCCCCTATTCTCAGCACTTATTCAGCCCATAATTGAGTATAACATCCCATTCAGTATGTACCATACTAAGCACCTAGAGCAATTAGAGACACCTCAGAGGTTTCTAACAAAGAAGATAAAGGGCCTCCAGCATGTGCCTTACATGGACTGACTAAAATCCCTGTCACTATACTCTGTATCATATAGACTTCTTAGGGGAGACTTATGCCTTGCCTACAGAGCAACCCAAGACCCAAACCTAATGAACGTACTGCATATCTGTAAATCAAATTAGTCTAGAGCTACCCATTCCAGGGACTTAAATATGGCCTGCAACTTAAATAGAACATGCTGGAGGGACATATTTATCTCCCAACAACTGCCACGTCTTTGGAACAGGCTACCAATTCATGTGAAAAAGAGTACCTCTATGACCTGTTCAAGAGGAACCTGGATGAGTGGATGGGGCACTGTAAATTCTTACCGGGGATAGTGCTCACAACCCTCCTGGACAATAGGCAGTCATCACTAAATGCAATCTTGGATATTGACTAGCACCCTTACTGTATTACATTGGATTGTAACGGCTAGGCTTAAAATGGTCAATAGCCTAGCAATCTCCTATGATCCTATGACCTTACAGACTATACTGGTAAAGAGAATTACCAATGTGTCACAGGAATATCATTTTGGTCTCTAGGATATATCCATTGCTCTCTCTGTTCTTTGGAAGTGGTACCAACAATAAAATCTATACTTTCTTATAGATAATCTGTCACTTTGTTTTAATTTCCCTAAGTTAAGGACTCTTGAGATAGGTAAGATGATTTCTAATAATTCTCTAATTAACTACATCACATCAAATGTTTTTCAAAATATTTTCTGTATGCATGGTACATTGCTAGTCAGAAATTCACAACAGATGAATTTTCACTAGTCCTGCTGTTACATATAACAGACCACAGTGCCCACTAAGATTTCCCAGAGTTATTTGAGGAGAATTAGACAGAAAAGTTACACAGGCTGAAGTCAGATATACTTAATGTGTTCATATCTCACCTGGCCAATACCTCAGAAACTGGAATGCTAATAACTTATTCACTTCTAGATGGATGTTCTGTCTTTGTATCAGCATTATCATCTTGAGTATAATCTCGACAGTGGCTGGCAGATCTCTATGCACCTTATGTGATTTTCTATTATGACAAAGTTCATTATTCACTTGTCCACTCTTTTGTAAGGTTTTATCTTCTGCTCCAAGCTGGACTACTTGTACTGTGCCTTTCTGGGGCAGAATTACATTTTTTTTTAAATTCTATTAATTTATTTACTGAGTAAACCCACTATGCAGAAGCCTTTTTTTCAGGGGTGACCTGGGAGCACTACTTGATCAACTGACTTGCTTAGAGTCCCCATTAAACAAATAGAGACTGAGGCAATCGAACTCTGGACTGTAGCATGTAGCTCATTAGCCACTCATAGCCTTAATCCTTTGTGTTAAACTGATAATATGACTGATTACAGGAGGAAAAATTAATAATCTTTGGAGTGCTATTTTCCATAAATTTGTCTTATGTACTTTAGCAGTCATCTTAATAATTTTTTCTCTGTCTGACTGGATTTTCTGTTCTCACATTAAAATAGTTTTCTAATCTAACTTCAGAGCTCCACTTAGTCACATGAGGTCTCCATTCTACCCGTAACACCTTTTTTATCGCTTACCATATGTGCAGTTATGCTACTACAAGTCCATTATCACCATGGGAGAGGGTGACAGAGCCTCAAGCATTATAACACTTAACCTTTGATTCAGTGTTTCTTTAGCCTCATTTTCCTACATAAAATGATTCTCAGGTGACATGATGTACAATGACATAATGCAGTGGCTGATAGCACATACATTGCAGGCAGACACTGAGTAAGAATTTCAGCAAAGGATAGGGAAATAGAATGCAAAACTGAAGGTACATGGGATGAAACCTAGCACAGACAAAACAGTTGTATAGGTAACAACTGAGGGAAAAACAAAGAAGCCGAGAACTGAGATAGAAGGGAAAATAGTGGAACAGGTTAACAGCTTCAAGTATCTGGGAGGTGTGGTTGAGAAGAAGGGAAGTCTGAATGAGGAGGTCAAAGCTAGAATCAGAGGGGCTGCAGTCAACTGGCAGGTGTAGTACATGACAGAAGAATGCCAAAGAAGCTGAAAAGTAAAAAGTGTACAAAACAGTAGTTCAATCAGTACTACTGTATGATATAGGAACGTGGACACTAAAAGCAGAGCAGTTGAGAAAGACAGAGGTCATGGAGATGAAGTGCCTGAGATGGGGGGTAGGATGCACACTGTGGGACAGACAAAGAAATAAGGACATAAGAGCAGAAGCCTAAGTAGCTCAAATTGCAGAAAAGGTCAAAGAGAACAGATTACAGTGGTTTGGGCACACATGCAGAAAAGTAGAACACAATGTGGTAAAGAAGATTTGGGACAGACAGGAAAAAAGCAAGAGGAAATGAGGGTGCCCCGCAAAGAGATGGATCGATTGGGTGAGAGAAGACCTGCAACAGTCAGGCAGGAGCGTCAAAGATGACAGGAGAGTGGCATTGTATAGAGCGCTATGGTTACAGTTGACACAACATCCCAACCCCATGTAGAAAATGGGAAAAAGGGAGTTGATGATGATGATGATGATGACAGTGCACATCTGTTCCTCTATCATGATGATACCTTTAAACATTAATTCTTGTACACATACTGTGTACCACTGCAGCTGTACCACCAGTTAGGCCAGCTATACCATCCCGTGAGAAGGCAGACCCAGCTAGTCTGTCTTAACCCCTTGACTATTCCCCTCCTGTATTCCACCTGTTCTTTGAAATCAGGTCACCTGTGGAACAGTAAAAACACAAAAACGTCTGACCCAGCAGAACAGCTTCATTGTATATATCCTACTTTTCTGTGGTGGCTTGCTGAAACAGGATAGTGCTGATATGCGTTCAATAAATGTGGGGTCATTTATTGCATTTTGTTAATTATGTCAAGTCCATAGAATAACCATTTTTAAAGACCATCCTGTGGTGACATTTAAAATAAAAGATGAAAATCTGGTCAGGACACACTCAAGATCCTTTACTCCTCATCAATAACTACCCACAAGATCTACCACCTAAATCAGCACATTTTAAGTTGAGATGAACTCATACCTCCAAACCCTCCAGATTTTCGCAGAATGTTCATATTTCTGCCTCACATTTTTGGCCTGTTCCTCATAAAATCTGTAGTTTTATGGCAAATCAGTGAGGACTGCATTCAATAAATAATGACAGACATTTGAGTTTCAGGGTTCATATGCTTCGGAAAATACATTGTAACTCAAAACCTTTTATGCTAGCAACTTTCTAAGTTTATATATAAAATGTGTCCCTATTTTTGGGCCTTTTTTCCCACAATATTTTTGGCTGTGCCCATATTTCTTGCTCTAAGAGGTTGAACAGTATGGATGAACTAGTTACAGCAGATTAGTTAGCTTGGTTTCACAGGAATGACTTAAATGAATTAAGATGCTGTTATAGTGAGGCACTCTGGCTACTCTGGTAAAGCATCATTAATTCAAGTTGGCCTAAATATGTGGGTATCATCAAGCTAGATGAATATTTTTGTGTTTTCAGTATTTAAAATAACCTAGTTAGGTGACTTGGCAGTATGAAGCAGCCCAGTTACAGTGAGAGTGACAGCAAGACAGCATGAGCCGATTTCTGATGTCTGCTTTATTACAATGGCCTGCTTTAACTGAAATAGGCTATCCACATGGACACTATTTTTCTGCTCTCCAGGAAGAACTCCACAGGGAATAAATGGTGCCAGCAAGCAAGAAAAGTACCAAGAAAAATCAAACTGGCAGACTCCAAACACAGCCAAGCAGAGCAGCAGCAAAAATGTCACAGTTCTTCTAAAGATCTGAAGAAGCTATATGCAAAAGCACTCATCTGTTTTTTATATTAAAAGTTTATTTTCCATACCGGTTCCAGCTCTCTGTGTTTGGATTTTGTATTACTTGTTCCTTTGCTGCCTATTTGGAACTTTGCAATTTTTGCTGCTGCTCTGCTTGCCTGTGTTTGGAGTCAGCCTGTTTGATTTTTCTTGGTATCTTTCTAATCTGAATGTCTCATTGCATGGACAAAAGTCACATGATTATATAGGGCTAATCTTTTTATATACATGTAAAGGTTTCACTTTAGCTATCGTCTTAAAATAGAGATCGATCTGCAGGTGCTACAGTATACGAGTGAGTTTTAATTAGAGGAGAATTGTTTTCTTTCCCTGAAGAATAAAACATAACCTTCTGCTCCTTTAAGAAACTGACATCATTCTTACCTGAGACATATAAAGGCAGAAGAAACTGCCTTTTACCTCCACACTCTAAAGCATTATCTAAACTGGCTTCAAGTATGTCAATAGAAGCAGTTCTGCTTTACTCCTTACTGTTATGTGCTCAGACACACACACACACACACACACACACACACACACACACACACACACACACACACACACACACACACACACTGCATTAACACAAAGCCCGTGTTGCTGATTATGATTGCTTAATTTCAGTAATAAGTGGAAAAGTAATTAAGAGTGCATTTCAAGCAAAATATTACCATTATTAGCCAGATTTGGGGGTGTTAATTTGTATGCAGTTTGTGCAGAGCAGAATGATAATGTTGCATGGTCTTGTGTTATAGTGACAGAGCCTCAGGCAGTGTTGACATATTGCAGTTATCACAGGTGTGACACTGACTCCAAACACATCCCCCTTCTCTGTCCTAATTTTAGGAGTCTCTGAAGACCTCTAGTGCAGAGAGCTAGGAGAGAAAAGAAATACATAATAAGCAATCTCTTACAAAGTCTAAAAGTCTGACTTGTCACTGAGACAGAGAGAGAGAAAGAGAACCCTCTGCAGCACCTCAGAGGCCCAAAAGCGAACAATCTGTCACTTTGCCTGAAGTGGCATATTCATTAACAGATCTCGCCTACATCTCTCTTTTTTCCAGCATGAACCAGATTTGCAGCTGTGGTGCCAGTGTTCTTCAGGCAGGGTGCAAAGCCCTCTGGGATACAGGCAGTAATCTCCTGAAGTCCTGGATTCATACAGAGGACAGAGAAGTTCTCATAATCAAACTGCTTACTCTCAGATCCAGAGTATTAAAGTATTATTAATGTATTAATTGCACTTAATTTCAAGGGGCAGGACAAACCCAATACTTAGACCCTGCTAGCAGACTTCACTGTTTAGTCATTTAAATCATTTGGGCTACAAATGTCACACAGATGAGGGTCAGATTCAGCATAAATCTAACTTTTTTGAGCTTATGATTTCTAACCACAGAAGAATGCATTTTTTTCTTTAGTCTTTCCTAGGGTTTCTCAGGCTGATCGTATGGATTTATTTAATATCCATGACAGCATTATTGAACAAATATAGGATTTTCCTCCACATACCCAGTGGCTATTAACAGAGAGGACTTTATATTTTTCAGGTCACAGCAAAGAGCTATTTCTCAGAGTTACAGGACCAGTTTCAGTAATGCATATTTTCCAAGCAACAAAGTGGGGGGAGTAGGGGCATCAGTGACAATGGCATTGCTTCAATTTGTATCCAGCATGTAGGGTTGCTTTAACGGTTGCACAGACAGAATAATCTTTATAGTTGTGGATGACAGCTAGCTATTGAGGGTTTGTCTCTCACCTCCAATAATGTGGCAATATTTTATCAAAAGGCTAATCTACCATAGAAGGCAGAAATCATCTCAGGGTGCTGTGGATTACTACACCATCTAAAACAGTAGGAACAAATTAAGTCTCCTAAATTACATTAACTTTTAAAAGCTGATAAGGGTACTATAGATAAAAAATAGCCTCATGAATTACACAGAAGCGTTATATTTATTTATTAGCTAAAGTACACAGGCTGAGTTGTAGTTTTTAAGGGTATAATTTTAGGTGATGGCATTAGGTTTGCTTACTAGACAGCATCTTGGGCAAGGAAAAGGATGCTCTGTATTAAAAGGGTCCAGTCTAAGTATGAGAAAAACAATTTAACAGCTGATTGGGTTGTCATACAGTGAGTGCCCACTAGATGGACATTTTTGTTTGGAGAGAACAAGTTGAGGGATGTATTAAGTAATTCTGGAAAATATGTGAGCCACTATGGCTATCAACATCTGGCTTGGCAATGTGGCAAATCTTGTTTATTTCTAAATGTCTTTAATGAAAAGTATGCTGCCCACTGATTTAGTCATTTCCCACTTCCCTACTTCTGCAGGACTTCTAAGGACCTTCAAATAGTTGTCTCCTGAATGACAGTTGAAACACACCCATAACATCTTACTATCTATAAGGAAAGTGAGTAATTTCCTTGCATAGATATGCACCATACTTTCCGCATGCATTGCAGTGTTAAAATTTCTTACTTCCCCCCTCAGATATATGTAAGAATGAATGTGTACTTTTAAAACAAAATGCACACTCACATTGCAGATAGCAACTTGACATGTTTAATTTGATGGTTTGCCCACCCACTGGACAAGGTGCAGGTATGATTTAATCATCTATATCTGCTATCAAGCACTCAGTTTCTTTTCTCCAAGTTTTTTTTAGATTTCTAGTAACATGATGGGAATGAACCCCATTTCTAAGTCAATGTATGACTAAAGTTCACAAAATCATTATTGTTTCGATCTTTAGCCAAAAGTGCTCTTTGCAGCACCCACAATGTGCCCAGACGTGACACTTTCTGTAATTCATATGTTGTTACATGTATTGGTAGCATATCTAAATACAAATGTACATTCTTTTTTATGCTACTCCTTGCTCCTACCACTATTAGAACTGTCTTGGCATTCTTCTCCCACGTTGCCCACGTTTCTGCCTACAAATACTGGTATTTTATGATTTTGTGTCTCTCTGTTCATAAGACACTGCAATCAATCAGTGCAGCAATTTCAATGATCAATGCTACTTTTGTCTTCTTAGTTCTTTTCATGGACTATGATATGTGGTTTTCTCACATCTGTTTTCTGAACTGTTGGTAATGGATGATCCCATGTGATATAAACTTCATCATTATCTACAATGTTTATCGGCTCATGTTTCCAATGCTTCTCAGCTAATTTAATATCTTAATGTTTACGCAATCCCCAGTGCAAAAGTCTTGACACTTTATTATGGCTTTCAATATATAGGCCCTCTGCCATTAGTATATCACATCCATCAACAAGATGTGTGACTATTTCCAATTCGGTTTTACAGAACCTGCATTTATCTTTCCCTCCTACATGTTCAGTGAACTTTGTAAACCAGCATGTATGCAGTCCATTATGCTGGGCCACCTTTCATCTTTTGTTTTTTTACCTCTCCTTAGCCTTTATTACATCAGATTCTGATCAACATGAGGTGTCCAGCAGTTTTTTTTTGTACTTGCAACTATATTTATTCCTTTTCCACATTTTTATTTTCTTATCTGACCCTTCTCCTTGTTTTCTTTCTTTTGTTTTTGGCGCCTTCAGTTGCTGACTGATTTTTGTCTACTTCTGGTTTGATTTCCATTCCTGCTTGACACTGGTATACTTCTGCTAAACTAAGCAGGGAAGTCATTTTAGACTTATTTATTTATTTATTTATTTATTTACATTTGTTGACCGGGAGTGTCCAACTGGACGTAGGTCCATTTTCAGTGAAGGCCAAGGGAGAAAAGCTCCACAGTTAAAATATACAGACAGTAGTTACATTGAATTTACATAGTAATTAACAATTTGATCAACATAGCAATTAACAATTACATAGTTACAGATGAAGAACATAGTACATCAGTAAACAACTAGAATCTTTATCATCTGCGAAGTACATAACAGACATTAACAATTGTTACAATTAGAAGTTCCTGCTGTATAATAAGTAGTTAGGCTTATGAGCATCTGAGCTTGCTATAATCACGGTAGTTAGTGGGGTGGAAAGAAAGGTAGTGGGTGGATGGGGTGGGTGATATTAGAGGGGGAGTTGCAAGGGCATAGCCAGCATGTTTTTAGGTGCGCTTTTAGTAAAGTTTTAAAGTTGGTGCATGATGGTACGGAGGTAATTGTGGGTGCGAGGGAGTTCCATAATTTGGCTATGGTGCAAGAGAACAGTGTTTCTCCAGCAGAGTTATCGGCTTTAGTGACCTGTAAGTGATTTTTGTTGCTGATCTCAGTGGTCTGGTGGTGCGATAGGGTTGGAGTAGATTCTGGAGGGATGGGACTTTTAGTGGATGGTTTTCTAGTTTGTGGGCGAGTGTGAGTTGATACCATTGAAGGAGGTGAGGGAGTTCAAGCTAGCCCAGTTCAGCAAGTGAGAGACAGTGGTGACTACGGTAGGATGCCCCTGTGGCGAATTTGGCGATTTTGTTGTAGCAGGTCTCGAGCTTGTTTAAATCGCATTGCCTTAGGTTGGTATATATTGGAGAACATAAAGTAGGGTGGAGATAAGGTGGAAATTTGCTACTGAAATCTTTGGTAAGAAGTTGCTTATTTCTGTATAATGCTCCTAGTTTTTTGTGGACTTTTCTTATAGTCATAGATATGTGAATGTCAAATTTTAGTTTATTGTCTATTTCCACTCCTAGCAATTTGGTGTCCTCTGTTGGGTATATAGTGGTGTTGTCTTTTGCTGTGATGTTAAAGTGCGAGTTGTTTTGAGTATGTTTGGTGGGTTGGAAGATGAGTAGTTTAGTTTTGTTTGGGTTGAGTATTAACTGGGCATCGGATAACCAAGTTTCAACAGAAGAAAAGGCTTCCTGTGTGACTTTTTGCAGTTTGGGTAGGGACTGGGCTGAGCAGATAAAGGTTGAGTCATCTGCGCATTGTATGAGTGTGCCATGTTTGGTGGCAGAGGCCAGATTATTGGTGAAAATAGAGAAGAGTAAGGGTCCAAGGATGGATCCTTGGGGAACCCCTATAGAGACAGGTAGTTGGGTGATATGTCATTCTGCCATACAACAGATTGTTGGCGGTCAGACAGGTAACTCTGAAACCAGTTGGTGACTGATTGAGAGAAGGATAGGTTATTGAGGACAGAGATGAGTTGTTTGTGTGGGACCATGTTGAATGCTTTAGATAGGTCTAGGAAAGTAGCAGAGGAGAGATAGCCATTGTTTTTATGCTGAAGGATAGTGTTAGTAAAGGAAAGTAAGGCAGTGGTGGTGCTATGGTTTGGTCAGAAACCATGCTGAGTATTGGACTTATTCTGCTTATGTTTTGAAACTTTCACAATGTTTGGATCTGGTGAAGTCAGCAGATGTGTATGCAGTCCTATGACTGCAGATCTATTTCGAGGAAGTCCATACCTCTTTCAGAACAAGGAATATATAATCTAGGTTTACACTGATTTTTATATATCATTTGATAAGTGCGAAATGTTTTTTTTGTTTTCCTGTCCAACTTTTCCATTAGTTTTTGGGGCCAATCAATCACCTACAACTGTAAGTTAGAACAGGAAGAGCAAATTGGTTTATAGCTTGAACTTTATTCTTAGATGTCAGGGCTGTTTTCAGTTATTAATTTTAGTCATCTAAAATATTCCTTACTGAGTTTTATTTGCATTTGTTCATGTTTTATTGATAATCATTCATTTATTCCCAAATATTTATATGCTCCCTCCTGCTCAAGTTCCTTTATATCACATTCCTGTCCCAGACTGATATTTTCTTGGTGCTGCAGCTTTCCTGCTTTAAATGTTGCTTTAACACATTAAGACCAAGTGAGATTCTTATATCTTCTGAGAAAGTTTTAACCACTTGCAGTTGCACTTTCAGCTCCTCGTATGATGAACTATACAGTTTTAAATCATCTACAAAAAGAAGATGAGAAGTCTTTATACATTTTTTGGGGAGCCAAATTTTAACCATGACCTAATCTGTTAGGTAGACAGCTTAGTGGGCTCAAGGCAAGACAAAAGAAGAGCAGACTGAGTCACCCTGGAATATCCCTCTGAATTGTTTATCCCTGGATATCATGGCTTAGCTGCAAAGTGGTTTGTCACTGTTTCATGGTCACTATAATGCAACTGATCAATGCAGGGTGTGTGCATCTTATACATCTGTAAACAGTCCTTTATCCATGAAGATAGGATGCTACCAAATACTTTTTTGTAATTTATGCATGCCATTCTTAGATTCTTCCTCTTTTTACAATTCCCCATTATGATTTTATTTAACAAATGAGCCTTTGCCCCGTATGGCTTTCTTTTTTTCCCTTTTTGTTCTATTGCCATGATTGAGTTTTTTTCTAAATTAATATAAAGTCTGTTGGCATCAATTCGGGCATATAGTTTATACATCAAGGCAAGTTATTGGTCTATAGTTTTTAGGATATCTTACAGGTTTACTCTTAGGATAGCATACAGGTTTACTCTTAGAGGGAGTGTCATTTTTCCTGTTATTACCAGGTTGGTGTCTTTTTGGGATGAACATATAAGTAGTTCTTACTCAGGGTTAAATCTTTTTATAAAGATGTTAATACTTTTAGCCAAAAGTAAGGCACTGTACCTGAGCCTGGGTTTTTTTAGTTAGGAACTTTTCTTAATTTTCTTTCAGTTCTCTGGCCATTATTTCACCCCATTTCATATCCTGTACATTTGAATTTCTTACTGGTTCTTTTCCTTCTTCTATCCAGTCAACATCTTTGTTATGTTCCACTAGGTCTCGATGGATATTTCTCCAAATGTGCCTATTTTTTTATTCTGGTGTTTCTATTCCTTTTGCATTGTTTCCCAGTTCTCTATAAAACTTTTTTGGGTCATCAGTGAAATGCTTATTGTGTTTATTTGCATATCTTTTTAGTTTCTCTGCCTGTGCTGATATCTTTAGTTTATTATTTGCAATGCCATATGATAGATCATGGTCTGTTATGATACTGAGAGTTGCTTTTATCACATCTATTTGTCTAAGTATTTTTCTTGATCTGTTCCCTCTTCTGTCCTCTTCTAACAGTGGTACTTCTTGCCATAATTGCTTTATAGTTTTCTCTATCCGATGCTTCCATGATGGAATTTCATTTCTCACACTTCCTTTCTAACTTCTTTTTCCAAGCAAGACTTTATCTGTAATTAATTTAGCTACAAAGTAATATAGTATATTAATTCTGTTATATCACATACATTTCTGTTAAATGAGGTTTGGTAACAAACCAATTTGTCCAGGGACATCTTCAGGTGGGGGGCTAGGTAGAAGTAGTAAGGGGAATTAAGAGGGTAGGGAAAGGAAGCTAGTTGGGGTTGGAGGAAAGGGTTAAATGGGAAAGTAGGAGGATTGCGAGGAAATTAGCTAAGTGCAGGGAGGGGCTTAAGGGGGTTTATGAGAGTGTAACTGGACAAGGAATCACATTTTGGCGTGAACTTGCTATGCCAAGTCTTACATCCGAGATGACCTGTAGGTACTTTGGAAAGCAGGTGGGCCTTGGGGCTTAGTGATACATTGTAGCACATGGTGACTGGGTTACAATATTATTTTCCCTGTCCAGATTCACTTTGGATGGGTGGTCTCATTCCACTGACCATTTCGATGTTTGGGATGAATGTGGCAGTATGGCAATGCAGGATTGATATTGGAGACTTGGAATTTTGGCTGTTTTACCTAAAAAAAAAGCTTTTCTGGGCACAGTGACTTTGTTGTTAATTAGGGATTAGGTGAGTGGGTTTTAGCTGTTGTTAACATTTGTGATGGCCTTGGACTTTTGGTTGCTGGTGTTGCATTACCTAGTGTTCAGACCACCCTACAGCATTCATCGGTAGGGTCTTTCATTGTTGAGGGAATGGCTGCAGGGTTTGATTTTTGTATGGGGGTTGGATGAAGAGTTGTGATTGCGTCCATGGTAGTGTAGCGGGAGAGGGAGCAGTGTAGTAGCAGTTGTGGAACACATGTAAACAAAGAATTAACATCAAAAGTTTATCCATGTGTTCCAAAGGAATAGCAAGACGTGCAGAAATGAAGAGGCTAACAGGTTTCAAGTTATCTGTTGGCTAAACAAAGTTAGCGATATGACCTGCAACGTTGTGCAAGTAAGCATGTCTGGAAGCAGTGTGAATTTACGGGTGTCCAGACTGGTGTGCTTCTTTCGTTGGTGGCAGACAGATTGACAGGGCCAGTAGTTTCCTTGGCTGCCTGTGGATTGGGAAGCAGCGGAGTGCTTGTTTGTCTCATCTTGGTTTGCCTCTGATCTTTTGCCATTGGTGTGTTGTTGTTGGAGGAATGTAGGGTGTTTTTTTTTTTTTTGTTTGCTCATCATTTTTTGGAATGATGAAGGGAACTTGTTGTCTTGCCTCTGATGCAGCAATGGGCAGAAAGCCTGGAAGTGATATTGTTTTTCAGGTAACTGTGAGCTGTTGAATAAAAAAGAAAAAAAAAAGATGGATTGGAAGTGATGTTGCTTTGCAGGTAATGACGATCTGTTGAATTAAAAAAAAAAAAGTATTGCTGACATGGGTTTGCGCTCAGAGTTGGGTTCAGGGGAGCTTTGGTAAGCTATTACTTTGTGGGCTTTCCTGGAGTCTCTGGCAGGGGCATTAAAAGCTACCATCTTGCACATGTTCAGTAAGACACTAACGGTCATGGAGGGACGTGGGGGGGGGGCATGCTTTTCTGATTCCAGGTATAGGGGCACCATTCCCCTTTCACATCATGGATGCAAGATGGGAAGGGGATTAAAGGAAGGAGGAAAAAGAAAGCTTGGAAGATATTTATAACAGCTGCTGGATATTGGTTTGAGCCCAGCAGTGCATAGCTATATATGGAGGATTGAGGCTGGAAGAAAGAAATTGTTTTTTGAGTTTCAGACTTCTTTTTCTTCACAGGAGGGATTATTTTAGCAACTTTATGAGATTGTAAGAGCAGTATTTAAGGGTTGTTGTATGTTGGACCTTTGTCCCTCTGTTGTTTATGGTCTGTCTAGAATTTGGGCTCTAAGAGGTTGAGACATACCTATCAACTGTACAGATTTTTGCAGAATAACCAGATTTTGGCCTTGTGTTTTAGTCTGTTTCTCATAAAGTTGTGGTTGTCTGGCAAATCATTGTCAAACCATTGTTGGTTAAAGTTAGAAAATAATGACAGACATTTGAGTTTCTGACTAAATACCCTTCAGAAAACAAATGGTAATGCAAAACCTGTTATTCTATCAGCTTTCTAAGTTTGTAAGAGCAACATTTAAAGTGTCCCTAGTTTTGGGCCTTTGTCCTCCCATTATTTATGGCTTTGTCCAGATTTTTTGTTCTAAGAGGTTGAGAGTTATGAGTTCAGAGCATCTGTGCTGAGGGTTGGTGGGTGGTGGGTGGAATGTGCTAGCACCATACCTTTGCTAGGCAGACATTTTCCACTAGCATCATACATTTCATGTACAGATTTTCACAGGAGAAAGAGGTATGCACAGAATGTCTAGTTCTTTGCCTCATAGTTTGTTCTGTTTTTCACAAATGGTGGTTATTTGGCAAATTACTGGCAAGTCATTAAAGCTTGCAGTTAGAAATGAGGACAGACATTTGAGTTCAGAAGTCCAACCTTTCAGGAAATTCATGCTAATGCAACACTGGAGGGGTTATATATGTTTGCAACACCAGTATAAGTTTGTAAAAGTTCTGGATGGAAGTCAAGAGGTAACCGAGGTATTTCAATGACCGCATTTACTCCTCATTGTTTCATAAAACTGTTTGCTGTATTACATCCCTTCATTGCTGGCAAAAGGATTTTGCTGAAGGACATGGTGGTGCCAGATTCTTGAGGATAGTTCTCAAAAAAGGCAGCAAAACAAAACAAATAACTGTGAAAAACAGTACAAAATAAAATGCAGTATCTGTAGGTTCACCAACACACTTTATTGGAAAACACACAGCTTTAGTTAACGCATTTGTCTCTTTTAACTCACAAAGACTTCTTCAGACTGAACTTCATCACTAATTACACACATTGTAAAAATATTAATAGCACCATCAATGTAGAAGAAGAGTTGGGATGGCTGGAATGCTGCTGGCAAGTGAAGTTAAATGCATGTTTTTTCCCTGGGCTCAACAATAGAGAGGAATTTGTTATGTATTTGAAAAGAAAAGGGTTAAAACACTGATTTTACAGAACTTTTATTGTTATGATAGTTTTAGATACATCTTACCATGTGATAAGGTATTTTAGTCTGGATTAGATAGGTGTACTTTGATGCATTTAAGTAGGATATTTAATGTGTGTAATTAGTGATGAATTACAGTCTGAAGAAGTCTCTGTGAGTTAAAGGAGATGAAAGCGTTAACAGAAGCTGTGTGTTTTCCAATAAAATGTGTCAGTGAACCTACAGATACTGCATTTTATTTTGTACTGTTTTTCACAGTTATTTGTTTTGTTTTTCTGCCTTTTTTGAGAATTTTATTGAAGTTGCAGTTGTATCTGTATGGAGAACCGAGCCCTTACAGGAACTAGCTTCAAGGCATTACCAGCTGTATGCATGTTGACTGACACGCCTACAGGGTCCTTCATTGTGAATTATGAAGGAACAAGCAGTGAATTAGCCAGAAGCCAAAGGAGGGTGAGTGGTAATGGAAATTCAAGTGAAGATATTTTAAACGGATGTCTTGCTACACCATCCAATCCATTTAACAACAATAACAATAATGTACCAGTGCCTGTGACAACCATGTTTAATTGTGACGAAATGTTCAAGAATTTAGAAAATGATCTAGTGCTGCTTAAACGTTTACAATGGGACAATTTGTTCTTTGAGAATTGCCTAACTAACCAACAAATTCCAAAAGGATTAAGAATAATGAAACTGCCTGCTGGGAATGATCTGCCAAAAGATTTGGTAAATAAGTGGCTCGAAATTAACCAAAGAGCTGGGATGCAGTACATGGAAGTACTGCGTGAGCATAACAATACCAAATTATAATCAATTACTGAAAAAGTTAAAAAGAACTATCTAGATTAAAAGATATGACTTCAACTGGCAACTTTGGGAGCAAAATGTGTCTGATTCAAGACAATTTAATAAAATTGAATGACATTCTGAGCCAAAGGAAAATAAAAAAGTTTCACAGAAATCAGAAAGACTATGCAGGGGAAGTGGCCTCAGCATATGGGCTGAAACTGCAGAATGAAAGAAGTGGTAATGAGATGACGGAAGACATACACCTAAGAAGTGAAGTGGAAGGAAATTCGGTGAGAAGGTCGGAGAGACTAAATAGTAAATCCAGCAACCAGGCTGGCAGTAGTGCTGGCAAAATAATAAGAGGTAATGAAAAGCAATGCTTGGCAACAATGAAAACCTCAGAACAGATAGTAAGACCGAAAGTGAAAGGGGCGAACGCCAATACTAATACTGCCCAAACCAAAGAAATAGCAACTCCGCCAATCAATGTATGCCAACAAGTAATTGAAGTGTATCAAAGGGTGAATAACTATGAAAGAACTTGGGCCCAAGTAACAGCAAGCGGCAGGAATGGAAAGTTTAAAAATTTTAATAAGCAGTTAAAAAACGGCTATGCACAAACGAATCAACACAAAAAGCATTGGAAGAAAACTAATCAAACATGGATGACATAGGTACTGTAAATTTTAAAACTGTCAATCTTTCAAAGTATTAACTATCTAGAGAAGATTGTTCTGTATTAAGTAAAGCTTGGAATTTCACTCCAGCTCAGAGAGAGGATAAGTTAGTAGCAATAAATGAACTGAGAGATTATGTAAGGTCTTTAAACTTTGATATTATGTTTGACAAACAGAATGAAGTGAAAGTTGAATTTTACAAGCCCAGTTGTTTTAACCTGCCATTATGTAAAGAATTGGAAATGTTTTTAAATATTTGTGAAGCTCAAATAGTTGAAACATTAGATAATAAGGCTGGTTTTAAGTATTACAACTTGACCAAAACTGAGAAGAAATGTTTTTGTTTTGACAAGTTATATAAAAATGAGGAAATACTGATATTTAAGAAAGACAAAGGGGGATCTTTGGTTGTATTGGATATGGGAAAGTATGAGAGAAAAATGGGAGATATGTTAACAGATGAAAAATTTTACAAAAAAGTAACATTTAAAGATGTTAAAAAAGGTTATGCTCTCATAGATTCCTGTATAGAAGAATGGTTCTATACAGGTAGAACTGATGAAAAGACCAAAAGGAATTTAACCAATACTAATCCAAAAGTAAGTAAGATCTTTGGTATTCCAAAGATCCACAAAAACCTAGAGGATCCTCCATTAAGGCCTATTGCTGCAAGTGGAAAGAGCAAAACCGAAGGCCTATCAGTATTTGTAGACAATCATCTGTAAAAGGTGGTACCTAAAAATATTACATATATAAGAGACAGCTTTGATTTCCTAAATAAAATAGAGAGAGTAGAAGTAAATGAAACAGATCTGTTGGTCACTTTGGACATTAATTCCCTTTATACTGTGATCCCTAACATAGATGGCATGGAAACTGTGAGAATTGAGCTCCTAAGATCTAGAATGTTTTCTTCGGATATGATAGGTTTACTAATGGAGATGACTGACTTGGTGGTAAGTTATAATTATTTGGAGTTGTATGAATAAGTTTATGTGCAAACAAACAGGGTGACTATGGGAGCACCTTTAGCTCCCAGTTATGCCAATGTGTTCATGCAAGGGTGGGAGACAGCTAATATAATCAATAGTGAATTTAATAAATACATAGTAAAGATGTTTCGATTTATTGATGATGTCTTTTTAATATGGAGGGGTTCCATTGATATATTAGAAGATTGTTTGAAATATATAAATAATGTGTGTTCATATCTTAAATTTACACACAGTTACGGTATGTATAGAATCAATTATCTGGACCTTACCATTTATAAAGAAGACAATAAATTAACATCTAAAATATACAAAAAGGACTTTCAAAATAATATGTATTTACACTGTTCTAGCCTTCACCCTAAGAAAACAAAATGAAACATAATAAAAAGTCAGTTAAAAAGAATAAATAGTCTAACCAAGAATGAGAATGGATTCTTGGAAGAAGGAAAACATTTCTGCAAAAGAATGGAGTACAGAGGGTATCCAAAAAAGGAAATGAATAGTATGTTAGATAAGAAAATAGAAGAAAGAGGGACTGTTAATGGTGACAAATTGAACAGAAAAGAATATACTCATAGGACAGCGTTGGCAGTACACAATAGTGTTGACGCCAAAGCTATAAAAAGTATTATCAGTAGAAATTGGGGAATCTTTAAAGCTAATAATGAAATTATTAATAAGATTGGTACAGGGCCTAGGTTTGTTCAAAAAAGAGCTAAAAATTACAAAGATTTCTTCCAGAGTAAGTTGAATAGATGTATACTAGTCGAAAGTAGGAAAGGACTGTTAAAGTGCTTCAATTATAATATGTGCAATTATTTATATACTGATTCCAATGAAGTTGAAGTGGGCAAGTATTTAGTCAGAATACCAGGGACTTTCTCATGTAAGAGCAAAAATGTAGTTTATTTAATAATGTGCATGGATTGTCATGTGTTTTATGTTGGGAGAACGACCAGGGAGCTCTATAGAAAAATCTATGAGAACAAATATGCTATTGCCAGTGGAGTTGATAAAAATGCCATGTGCAAACATTATAAAGAAAGTAAATGTAAAGTTAATTTTAAATGTTGAGTATTGGAAGCACTGAAAAATATTAATAGCACCATCAATGTAGAAGAAGAGTTAGGATGGCTGGAATACTGCTGGCAAGTGAAGTTAAATGCATGTTTTTCCCTGGGCTCAACAATAGAGAGGAATTTGTCATGTATTTGAAAAGAAAAGGGTTAAAACACTGATTTTACAGAACTTTTATTATTATGATATTTTTAGATATATCTTACCATGTGATAAGGTATTTTGATCTGAATTGGATAGTGTTCTTGTGATGTATTTAAGTAGGGTATTTAATGTGTGTAATTAGTGATGAATTTCTGTCTGAAGAAGTCTCTGTGAGTTAAATGAGATGAAAGCGCTAACAGAAGCTGTGTGTTTTCCAGTAAAATGTGTAGTGAACCTACAGATACTCCATTTTATTTTGTCCTGTTCTTGAGGATAGGGGATGTGGGGCAGGGTAGCGACTGCACAACTGATGAACAAGGTGGACCCTGGGTAGTGCCTAATGTTGTCATTAAGAAGTTAGCTTGTGTGTGCATAGGATTTACAGTTGTCTTTTCTTTTGCAGATGGGGAAGCGCAGAGTGGGCATTAGTTGGTGGCTGAAGGAAGTGCACTTGAAAGGTGATGGATGCTGCTATGGTGGATGTTTCAGCCACTGGAGTGGTGTGTAATGAGTTTGCAGGTAATCCTACTTTAGTTAAGTACTCAATTAGGCATGTCGGAATTGGTGCATTTGGGGAGTCATGGGGACAGGTGAGGAAGAGTTAAGTCACAGGCAGGGTGAAGCAGATTTGGGGTTTGTTTAGGGGAGTTGGGGTTGTCCATAGAAGATGGAGTCACAGCAGCATGAGTTTGGGCCGAGCTTTGGGGGCATGGTTGTGGGGGTTTAAGTTACTTGGTTTAAGTTACTTGGGCAAGGCTGTGCCGATGGGTTTCTCTGTTGTCTGTGCTACTTTGACAGTTAACACTGTTGGTGAAATTTTATAAAAGGTTTTTGGACGATATCTGCATTCTATGGTCAGGTACAGAACAACAATTCTTAAGTTTTATTGATTATCTGGGGAACACCACTAGTTTTCTCAGATTTACTTATACTTTGAGTAATAATAGTTTAAATTATTTGGACATCACACTAACGAAAAGATCTAACCAAAAAGGCTTTACTTCACAGATATTTAGAAAGGAAACACACTGTAACGCATATTTACATTTCGACAGTGGTCATCCTTGGCATATTAAAAAGGGTATTATTAAAGGGCAGCTGGTGAGAGCGTCCAGAATGTGTAGTACAGATAAACTATTTCAGGACGAGGTAGAATTTTTAAGAAAAGCATTTCACAGCAGGGGTTACCCATTTAAATTGTTTCAGGCCACATTGGATGAAATTGTTCATAGAAGAGAAAATGATCTTAAACCTTTGTTAGGAACAGGTCCAGTATCATTTAGCAAGCAGTATGCTGCAAAGTGTGATATGCACAAGAATTTTGTATATACATATTCCCATGATTCCTTATTGATTGAAAACACTATTAAGAATTTATGGCCCATGATTGCTTTACAAGATGAATTTAATAAATTATTCCCTGAACGTATTTCCTTCATCAGAAAAAGGAACATTAATTTGAAGGGAATATTTGAGCAAAACATGAATTCAGCAGAAAAGCAACAAGGTTTAGTAGTAAAAAGAAAAGGGACCTTTGCATGTGGTAGATGCAAACAGTGTTCATATCTTATTAATAAAGAACAAGTTTACATCCCCTCATGTAAAAACACGTTGTATGCTAAGGGCAACTACAATTGCAATTCATCGGCTGTGATATACATAGGATTCTGCCAAAAATGCCCATCTTTTTATGTGGGCAAAACTGAGAGGCAATTGAAACGCAGAATATATGAGCACATAAATGACATTAAAATAAAGAAAGAAACAAGTGCTTTTTATAAGCACTCTCTCAGTTGCAAGAACATGACATTAAAGTTTTTTGTAGTTGACAACGTAAAACAGGATTTGAGAGGGGGAGACTGGGAGACAATACTTGGCATTAAGGAATTAACTTGGCAACTAAAACTCAATGCAACTAAGCACCCAGGCCTAAATGAAGGGATAAGTATAGGTGACATTCTCAAAGCTAGAAGAAATAGGATCAAATGAAGCACCTTTGCATTGTTACAGTTTCTAGATAGATTAACATCAATGCCTTTGAATTTGGTGATTTATGGCTTTTTAACTGGTTTAGCTACTTTTTAGAAGCAATGGATATGAAGAATGTTTGATTTTTTGGTATCAAAATTGGTGCTAATTTTACCCCAAAAGAAAGTATTGTATTTTAATATAGGTCTGCAATGCATTTTGTACAAAAGGGGTTTATATAAAGCATTAAGTGACATTTTAAGATTTTTTACAGTTAGTAAATAAAGTTACATGCATTTTTGCTTTTTTATTAAGCTATAATAAGATTGGTTAGCAAAACAACAGTTTTTAATGTTTTTTTAAAGAGTAGAATTATATTCTTTTAGAATGTATATATTTTTAAGTGTTTTTTTTTTTTTTTTTTTTTTCTCTAACATTTAATTGATGGTAATGATTCAATTAATTTAATCACATGAGCAGGGTTGGTTTAGTTTAAATATTGAAGGATGCAATAACCTATCACACTTGAAAAAGCCCGTTACGAACGGGCGAAAGCGCTTGTGGTTACTGGAGTGTTTTATCTCGTTGTGGTGCAATAAAAAGATTCGTCAACTTATCCTGCTCGTCTAATTTGTGCTTAAAATTTTGGAGCAGTTAAAAAGTACTGAAGTGGTCATTTTTCTGCAGTAGTGTTCTGTGTCAGTTTACGGAGAGTACAGTGCCTTTCTGCCTGGTGGGATTCGTGGTACTGTTGGTGAAAGCCAGGGACAAGGATATATTAATGAATGTTTTGAAGCTCTTCAGGCTCAAGAATTTTGCATGTCAGGTAGTTCAACTGAGTTGCTTTGTGGGTTCATGGGCCCCCATTTCTTAATCGAGCATCATTGGGTAAGGGTTAATAGGTTGGTGCATGCTGATTTGACATTGTGGTAGATTTGTTTTTAGTAGTTAATGGTAGGGCATTTTAGCATGCAGATGGTGCTGTTTGGGGGATTTGCAATTAATTACAGAGATAACTGCAAATTTGGGGATAGGATATATTTTTGGGGGAATGTTTTTTGGCTTGTAGGCCAGCAGGAGGGAAGGACATTTGAAGGAGGCATGTTAACTGTTTGGAGTTTCAGTTTGGTTGGCGTTGGGGGCTAGCAGGAGCAGTTGCAAAGAAAAGGATTAACTTTTATGCAGAAGAGTTCCTTGGTGGTGGTGCTACTTTGGGAGTTTAGCACTGTTAACCACTGGAGTTTTCTGGAGTGAACAGAATTGTAGGGTTAGATTAAGGGTTGACAGAACATTGCAAGGTAGGTGGGTGTGTGTGTGTGAGGAGCAGGTTTCCATTGTTTAAGCAGATGTTTGAAGGTCCAAGCAAAGTATTGTTTCAGGGGTTGCTAATGGATGCAGGCTATGGTTTGAGTTAAACATTTTGAGGGGCAAGGTTTTGGGACAAAGGGGGGGATTAGATTGTTATAGAGCCCCTTGGGCTACTGAAATTTAAAAATTTGGGGGGAAATGATTTTGGCTGGTTGGCTGGCAGAATGGAAGGAAATTTGAGAAGAGATGTAAGGGATGGAAGGGTGCTTTGGGGAGGGATGTTACTGTTTGGAGTTGCCTTCAGTTGTCTGGCATGAAGGTTAGTAGGAGAAGTTGTTGGGGAAACAGTTCATTTTCAATTGGATAATAGGGCAGTGGTATGAGCCTTGTCAGTCGAGGTGAGTTAGGTTGGCTTAGAATGATTAGTTGTGGTACAGGATTCCAGAGCAGCTTTTGATGGGAAAGTAAAGTTGTATGGTAGGGCATTGCAAGATTTTGTTAAATTGTGTTTAGACTTGGGAACAAGGTTAGGCAGTTCAGTTATTCAAGGTGATTTATCTCTGATTAGAGAGCTGCACAGGTGTTTGGAGGTATATTTAGCAGGTAATGACCTGGGAATAATTACAAAGCTACTGTTGGTATTTAGGATAAATGAGGATGTATTTGGTTTATATAGGTTTTACAAGGGTATGGATATTACTTTGGCATTGGAGAGGGATCATTGGTTTAATCTCAGTTGCTTAGGCAACTGGTTGCTTTGGGTATTTATATGACGGGCTTTGCAATATTGATGACGGGGATCCAGTTTGGTTCAGAGATGATGGAGTACACCGAATGATGTTTGGTGTCAACCTTTTTTTTATTGTACAGATAGGTTTATTTTGTTATTTTGGAAGGTTTTGTTGAAACTTTTGTCATGAAGGATGGGGAACAGCCTGGTCAGGCTGGTGGGTGGAGAAAAGGGGCAGGCTTGTCCCTTTTCTGTTCCCCCTCTGGTGTCGGGTGTTTATTTCAATGAGTTGGGAAATGCAAGTGAGCAGTTGGATGCTGCTTGATAACTAAAAGTAAGCGAACGGTGGTAAGAATGTTGCTTATTTGGTTGGATCGCTAATTCAATAACTGCAAAATGAAAGTGAGCAGTGGAACACTGCTTAATAAGTTACATAACTGAGCGGGGGTAAGGATGTAGCTTATTTGGTCTTTGTGAGTGGAGTCACTCAACCCTGGTTTACATTTATACAGATGTTTATGTGGTGATTAATAAATTGAAATATTAGTGGTCAATGAAGTTATGTTTATGGAATTTTAATAAAGGTCATCATATGTCATTTTGGTGTGATGTGTGTTTATTGAAGGGGACTGGGATGAATGAGGTTTGGTAACAAACCAATTTGTCCAGGGACATCTTCAGGTGGGGGGCTAGGTAGAAGTAGTAAGGGGAATTAAGAGGGTAGGTGAAGGAAGCTAGTTGTGGTGGGAGGAAAGGGAGTAGGAGGAATAGGAGGAAATGAGCTAAGCATAGGGAGGGGCTTAAGGGGTTTTATGAGAATATAACTTGGTAAGGAATCACATTTTCGCATGAGCTTGCTACCTGCACTCCCTCCCTATTTTTGGAACATTGGGGTTTGTGTGGTTGTTATAAGTCTGGGAGGTGGAGAAGAGGGGCAGGCTTGTCTCTCTTCTGTTCTCCTCCTCGTGTTGGATGTTCATTTCACTGAGTTGGTGAAATGCAAGTGAGCAGTTGGATGCTGCATGATAAGTAAAAGTAAATGAGCGGAGGTAAGCACTCTGCTTATCTGGCTGGATAGTTAATTCAATAATTCAAAAATGAAAGGGAGAGGTGGGATGTTGCTTGATTAGTTAAATAAGCAAGTGGGGGTAAGGGTGCTGCTTATTTGGTTAGGGTGAGCAGAGTCACGCTGCCCTAGTTAACAGTTATACAGATGTTTATGTGGTATTTAATAAATTGAAATATTAGTGGTCAATGAAGTTATGTTTATGGAATTTTAGTAAAGGTCATCAAATGTCATTTGGTGTGATGCACAACTAAATTTTTTTACATTGTTCACCTATATGTTAAAAGGGAAGTAGAATATTGTGTACCTTTTCCATCACAGTAAGTTAAAACTGAAGGAAAGTATAATATTGTAATTAATAAATACAGTAAAATATTTAGTAGCCCATGTAATGCAGTAGGCATTCAGAGAAGAATAATGCATAGATTATACTGTCCTCATAAAATAATACTCTGAATTTGTTAAGTAAACATTCTGCAATAAGGTAAATATGTTCAGGCAGTAAGAAAGGCAACAAAAGACATGGGATGACAAAGCCCAAATAATATTTCACTTGTGAGATAACTATTTCTAAAATTCATAGTGAGCAGCTAATGAAGAGGGGGACAATAGTTAAAAACAGTGTTGGCTGATGACATTAAAGCATGAGTGTGTGGGACTAACTTAAATGTAGTGGACCTATTATGGCAGGTCACTACTTAACTGTGATCAAACAATATCTGAGGCTGGCCACTTACATTCACAGATTGTTTCATTGCCCACTTTGTATGACCACTTTATTGATTGCATATAACTCAAATGTTTCATTGTGATCAAATAAAATAATAATAATTAGACTGGTCATCATAATATACATCAACTTATTTTAATGAAATAATAGCCTGTCCAAGCAGCATCACTGATGTTAAATATGATTAAATGATAGAAGGGAACAGTTTCATCCACAAACTGCCTCCATGCTCACCAATTACAACCACTTTATTAACAATGCATATCTCAGATGATTGGATGTGATTGAATTAATAAACAGATGCATAAATAATGACCACAGTGATACATTTCAGCTTGTTAGTGTTATATATATTGCAACCCATTGCAATACCCACCACACACACACACACACACACACACACACACACACACACACACACACACACACACACACACTACATGCTCCCACACAAAATATCCCAGCAATTCCAACCACTTTACCCAGTCTGTAGACTTTAGATGTTTGACTGTGATCATCTAAATCATTACATAGATAATGGCCATAGTAAAGCATTTCATCTCAGTGCATCCAGAAGCTTTTTTATTCTAACCCAATGCAAAACTAACACATATATACACACAAAAACACTCACACGCTTTTACTAAATACTTCTACTTTATAGACTCTGTACACCTCAGCTGTGTGGTTCTGTAACAAATGAATAAATAAATATAGCAATGCATGTCACCTTGTTGGAGGTTGGCTTTATGGGTTTTGGGGTTGGCATAATTGTTAAAGTATTTATGTCACAGACACAAGGTGCAGGGTTTAATTCTCACCCTTGAGGAAGATTGGCTAGGTTTAAAATGGCCCAGAAAGGCAGGTAGCCTAGTATTCACCCATGAACCTGTGAACCTATACTATAAGATGAATACAATGCTGCACATTGTAACTAAGTACGGAATGCACATACATACACCAGTGAGCTCACCAATTATAGACACTTTAATGATTGTGTATAACTGTTATGTCTGATTATGATGAAATGAATGAATGAATAAATAAATCATGACCACTGCAATGCATTTCAGTTTTTTGCTGTCAGACACAGAGTCAATATATTTCAAGCCCTCCCCAACAGAGATACATATGTGTCCACCAAATATTTAGATACTTTACTGAATTTGCTAATCTCAAATTTCTGACTGTGATCAAATTAATTAAGCAAATAATTTAATAATGGCCATAATAATATAGTTCAAATCACTGCAGTCAAATTATCTACTGTATAATTGATGTCAGCCCCGAGTGTGAATATGCGAGTACACACGAACACACACACACATCCATATATCCTGCCCCCACACAAATACAATAATAAATGAATAATACATATAGGTTTATAGGTTCATAGGTTAGTACTAAGCTGGCTGCCCTTGCAGGCCATTTGAAGCCCAGGCAATTTCCCTTTTTGTGCTCTAAATAACTATCTCATTTGGTTACAGATAATTATATATTACCCCAAATAAGAATAATACGAGCTGCTTCTGTCCATTAGAAGTACAAGGGACAGTCCTGGGGTAGATTTTCTGTTTCCCATAAATAGACCTAAGTTGCACTTGAAAATGGATCGGAATAAATGTGTTTTATGTGAATGAGGAGTCAGTTCCATAGCAGCAGTATCCTCCGCAAAACATACCTATTCCTCCAAACCATGCCATTAATATTGTTGAAGAGGTTTAGATCTCTAGACCAAGTATTTCTGATGACGTTTGATTTCCTGATGTGCAGTAAATCCATCAGCAATGAATCAGAGGATGCCATGTATGCCAGACACAGGTCACCTCTTAACAGTCTATAGGATAAAGAGTATGGTGACAGGGCTTTGAGTTGGTCCATGTAGGACATGTTGTTTAGGTCTTATATCCTTTTAGTAAGGTATCTCTTTGGGCATTCCAGTTATTGCATGTGTCTGGACAGATACATGCCAAAGGGGGCATTATATTCAATTACTGCATTAGTGATAATATGGTTCTCCTGGCTGGTTTTCAGTGGCAACGTTGAACAAAAGAGATAAAGTAAATTAATAAGTGATCACACAGCAGATCAGTTTAATTATTTAATTAAAATATGTAACAAAATAAATCTTTTCCCATGCTTACACCTGTCTAAGTCTGTCCACAGTACTTGTTCTTATGCTTTCATTCAGCCTAACTCATTTAACACAAACTGAACAAATGGGCAAGAGTTGCTCACTGGTTTATCTAGTGTCCCAACTAGGCCACTTAAAATCCATTTCTGCCTCACTTAAAATGGCATCACAGCAAATAATAAAGTGTGATTACCTTGTTTTTGATTGGGGGGGGGGGTACTTCTAACTGATGGGCTGTAAATAGGCCAGTTAAGTAAGTAGATTTTCTTTAACAGAAATCAGAACTCTGCACAAGAGTTCTGAGCATTGAAACATGAAAATTAAGTATATTTTAGGTTAAAACAAGAAGCATTGTTATAAAACATTGTTTCCATATGGGGGATATGGGGGTGCTAAAGTCCAGCTACCACTACTCTGAGCTATTTCTGGTCAAGTAGAGCAGAATACTTTAATGAAACTGTTGCAAAATGGGCCAGCAATGAATCACCAACTTGCTGATGTCAGGTGAGAGATAATTTCCAGATAACTAGAAATAATCAAGATTTGAATTAGTGCATTGTTCTTGTAGTGTTAATTTGCAGTCAGATATAGATATATATTAGTTTTTATACTGTGGCAGTTAGCCTGGTGCTACATAAACTTAGTAGTGAAAAGTTAATTTTATAAGTATACACCATTTTCAGGTTTGCTTAGATATTCTCTAAAAAGTCCTGGGCCTCACCCCAAGAGGCTAGCCAAATAGTTTGAGAGTTCCTGGTACCTATTCTAATTCTACTAGTCTGTCATTAAGACTTATAAACCAAGGAGGGAAGCAACTTGAGACAGAGACCAGCATTTGCCATTAAATTTGCATGTTATCATTTGTCATTAAATTTGCATGTTACTTAGTCTATATTAACCATTACATTATTTTCTAAATCTTTGCAAAATTTATCAAAGTTATTTGCTTTTACAACATACCGCTGTACTTTTAATAGTATATTAAACTTGTGTATTACAATGTAGACTCTTTTTTTTTGCATGCCCATTTGGAATGCCTGACCTCATAAAGATTCAACTCTCACCCTCACTGATCCATTAATTTCTTCTGTTTTCCAATACCTAAAGGAATAACAGCCATGGAAAGTATATTTCCTGTGGTGAGTGAGGCGATTTGTTTTGTCTGTGCCTAATACCTTTCCCTGTTGGGTGACAGGCCAAGTTCAGTACCTGTTATGCTAACCGCCTGCTCAGATGAGCAGTTCTTCCCACTACACCTAGTTACAAAACACTGATCTTATTATAAAGCTGAGCTTATACTCCGTCTCCTTCCTCCAAACACAAGTGCACCTGCATTCTACTCAATGGATATTGCTTCATTAGAACAACAAGTACCAACAAAATCTCCATAGCATGGGTTTGTCAGTGTCAGCTGGTCAGTCCCACCCCTCCTCAGCAATCTCCTCTACTGTCTAGACCACTGAATGAACCAGGGTCATCTTAACTATACTCAGAGCTTTATCTCTATCTGTCACTGAGCCAGCACAACCTGCAGTCATTTGATTTTTTTCTTTTAATTTCAGTTTACTTTTTTATATTTTCTTTTTCTTTGTTTACAGCTTGGGTATAGTTTCAAACAAATCTTTTCAACAAGTTTCAACCTAGTTGAGACGTAAAAAATAAGTGCTGGCAAGTGCTTCTTGGTGTAGCAATAAAATAACATGTATTGGAATAAAATGCAATATTTGTAATGTAAGGGGTGCAATCATTCCATGTACTCAGCACTCATTAGGCACTCATTAAGCAGATAATTGAGTCTAATGCTTCTTTTGGTATGCACCTCTTTAAACACTTATCACTGGAATGACCAAAAACAAACTACTAGATGTATGTATTTTGGAGCACTTAGGTGATATCAGAAGGCATAAATCAGAGAGCCCGGTAGCTGTCCATTTCTTGTCTAAACATGAAGGATCATCTGGTAGTTCGTTTTTCAGCATTTTGGCATGACCTTCAGCCAACACTGGTAACTATAAAAGGGAACTCAACAGACTTGAAGGTAGAATGATTATTAATTTTCATATGTTATTCCCTAATGGTATGAATATGGATAGCAACATTACTTTTTAAATGTAATGCTATGTTAGGGTGTATTTGTTAGTGTCTGTTTATTAATATTCATTAGTTTTTAAGATGCTATGTTAGGGTGTATTTGTTAGTGTATGTTTATTAATATTTATTAGTTTTTAAGATGTTTTCACTCTGGGTTTCCATTTTGCATCAATTTCACTTATTTAATTATTTAATTAATTATTCAATCATTCCAATGGTCATTAGTATCTGGGGTATATAAGGATGTGATTTTATTGTTGTATTATTCCATGAAGGCAAAAAGCTGAGGTACCAGAAGAAGAAATAAATGATATGATTCACTTCATCCTGGTGTGTTTCCTATCGTGAGGCAGCATTGTGTTTCTTGTGAAGAATTTTCTCTGGTGTTTATCTTTCTGATGGTTTTCCTATCATGAATATGGGAACTAATGAACTACCAGGTATTTTTTCTGGGAGTTTGTTTGCTGATTTGGTTCATGAATGTGAACATAGAATGGCTATTGTGGATCCTTGGTCATCCACAGTTGAAAACGGAGAGATGGAGAGTTTTCAGTTGCTTGAGAGACTGATGTCGAAAGAGGTGACTGTTTTTTATAACTTAAAGCTCCTAGAAAAGTCTGTCTCCCTCAATATCACCCCTAGGGGCCTCCGAATTGACCGTTTGCCAGCTGGGGATTTTATGGAGGAGGAGGGAGACTTGCTTGGTGACTGGAAGCAAGCTTCACTTGAGTGCACACTAACTTGGCTGCAAATCCTCATTGAGAGGAACATCAGAAGCCTTGATAAATTGTGGGGGGAGATCACTGAACTGCAAAATAAATTGATCTCGGAAGTGTTCCTACAAAAGTATCAGAAGGATTTTGATGAAATCAATGCCAGTGTGCATTAACTTGAATTAAATGTGTTGGAGCAGAAAAGAAATAAACTACTCAGATAGACCAGGGATTTTGAAAATGTTGTTGTCTTTTGGCTTTTCCTGGTTAGGGGTTGCCACAGCAGAACTCCGGTCCGCTAATGATTGGCAGTAGATTTTTATGAACACCGAGGTGCCAGCTCAACGTTCAACCTTCCACAAAGGCACGCCCATTTACGCATGTTTTTCAAACGCCCAGCCAGCTGCGGGGAGGACATGCAGACGCCACACAGAAGGCACTCCCCACACTCTGGATTTTGAAAATAACATGGTTTATTCTTAGCAACATAGAGGGCGTTCGTTTAAGTTGACGTTAGGTAGATGTACAGTGAAGGGTGCTCGTGATTCATCCATTTCATCTGGGGAAGCCACCACTAGCAGGAAAAGTGTCTCCTTTGAAGAGATAAGTTCAGAAGATTTATCTGAACAACCAAAAATGCACTGAGGAGTCAGCAATCTTTCCAGTAGGGGCAAGTACGGCCCAAGAGAATGCGGGGAAAGCAAAATTTCAACAATAAACAGAGGGCTTTCAATAACACAAACTGTTTGACTCACAGAAAGGTTTATATCCTGTTAATTTTGTTAATCCTGTTTATTGTGATGGCTTATATCAGGAGTTAAAAATGATTAATCTATCAGAACTGAACATTTCCGTACATGTTGAAAATGTGGTTTTGCGAGGGGCAAAGGTTATTCCCACAAGGATTCCGTCTTTGGCCAACACCATTCTGGATGTTAAGAGATTCTGCCATAAATTAAATTTAAAGGTGTTTTTTCATAAAAAAACATTGTTCTAAAGTTAATGACATATGCAGTGTAGTTATACCTGATGATGAAGATGATGATTTGTTGAATTTCAGTATATATGCAACAGAAATGTATTCTCAGTGTCTTGAACATGAAGTTTTGTTAAATGAGGAAGAATGTAATAATGTTTTTGTAGAATCCAACCATACCATGGGCGGGTTTGTTATGGGTTATGCCTGATGATGAAGATGATGATTTGTTGAATTTCAGTATCTATGAAACAGAAATGTATTCTCAGTGTCTTGAACATGAAGTTTTGTTAAATGAGGAAGAATGTAATAATGTTTTTGTAGAATCCACCGATACCATGGGGGGTTTGTTATGGGTTACGGACCCCTTGATTTACCTAACTTACCTTATGATAACATGTTTATGCCCCCTATGCATACCAGTGCCATTAATGTTTTTGAGAATAGAGTATATAAGAAAGTTGAGAGGAATTTTGGAGCTTTTTTAAGAAACTTTGATTCTTATAATCTTAGCAAAGATGAATGGTTGGCATTACAGGGGTTATGTTCTAATTTGTATAAGGTGATTTTCAAACCTGCCAATAAGGGGGGTAATTGGGTGGTGATGGACAAGACACAATATGATGAAATGGTTCATAAGATTGTGTTTGAAGATACCTATTATAGTAAACTACCCAATAATCTTGTTAAGGCTTTGGAACGTGAGGAGAGGCTGTTTTTTTTTTTTAAATCAAAGGATGTTAGAAAATTAATTATTAAAGAGCCTAAAGACCCTTTTTTATACACCATCCCCAAAGTTCATAAAAGCCTAACAGACTCCCCCAGGAAGACCTATTATTTCTGGGATAGGATCTTTCTTGAAACATATTAACCTCTTTTTGGATTTGCATCTTAAGAAATATCTAACCATGATTCCCTCCCACGTTAAAAATACTAATGAGGTTTGTATGGATCTCTGTACTTTAGAGTGGAAACAGGATTATTTTTGGGCAACAGTGGATGTGAGCGCTCAGTACACTAATAGTGATAAAAGGTGGGGTATGGAAGCTGTGGCCAGAGCTCTGGGAGAGGGACCCCGATCATCCTTTTTGCTAGCTCTCTTAGAATTCTGTTTAACTCATAATTATTTCAGATGGAAGGGTGATTTTTATTTGCAAAGGAAGGGTACTGCCATGGCGGCAGCCTTCGTCCCATCATACGCTATAATATATATGGAGGATTTTGAAAGGTAGTTCATGATGTTGAATGAGTATTTTGTGAACAATGTTGTATACTACAAAAGATATATATAGATGATTTGATTTTCATCTGTAAGGGTGAAGAGAAGGATTTCTTGGGATTCAGGTATTCGCTTAATGATAACCCCGATGGTTTAAAGTTCACTAGGAACATTGGGGCAGACAGCATCTCATTTCTAGATGTTGAATTTTATGTTAATAGTAGACAAAAGGTTCAATATAAACCATTCAGAAAGCCAACTGCTGTCAATACCTTTTTGCATGCATGCGGATAGCATGCACCCTCCTCACTTAATAGAATCTTTGCCTTATGGGTAATTCAGAAGGATTTTTAATATCACTTCTGAAGTAGAATTTAAGGATAAACATTTGGATGAGGTGTATGAACGATTGCGTGTCCACGGATACGCAGATCGCATTTTACATAGGTCTACACATAGGGTGCAGGGAAGAGGCAGGAATAAGGCTAAGGATGTTTTGAACCATTTGGAGGTAAATGAAAATTCTGAGAGGTTATTTTTTGTCACAAGGTATTCCTTATTTTCTGCTGTTTTAGAGACGATTGTCAAACAGGTTTGGAATGTTGTTTGTGAAGATGTTTCTGTTGGTTTTCTATTTCCTAAGCACATAGTATTTTCTTACGGCCGATGCAGTAATCTTAAGGAATTACTTAATAGGGAAAATTCCTAGGGCCATACCGGTTAGTAGAGTGGGTACTCATTAATGTGGGAATTGTTCGGTGTGTAATCATTTCAGGAATTTGAATGGATGCAAAATTAATGGGAAATTGTATTCAGCAAGAGAATCTTATAATTGCAATTCTTGTGGTATAGTTTATGTTATTGGTTGTGGGTGTAGTTGTACTTGCTGGTATATAGGCCAAACCACCAGAAGGGTAAAGGTACAAATTTTGGAGCACTTAGGTGATATCAGAAAGCATAAATCAGAGAACCCGGTAGCTGTCCCTTTCTTGTCTAAACATGAAGGATCATCTAGTAGTTTGCTTTTTGGTGTTTTGGCATGACCTTCAGCCAACACTGGTAACTTTAAAAGGGAACTCAACAGACTTGAATGTAGAATGATTATTAATTTTCATACATTATTCCCTAATGGTATGAATATGGATAGCAGCATTACTTTTTAAATGTAATGCTGTGTTAGGGTGTATTTGTTAGGAGATGTATTAACTTGTATTAATATTTATTAATATTTATTAGTTTTTCTTTAAGATGTTTTCACTGTGGCTTTCCATTTTGTAACAATTTCACTTATTTAATTAAGTATTTAATTAACTATTCAATAATTGAATCAATGTAATGGTCATTAGTATCTGGAGTATATAAGGATATGATTTTTTTGTTGTATTATTCCATGAAGGCGAAAGGCTGAGGTACCAGAAGAAGAAATAAATTATATGATTCACTTCGTCCTGGTGTGTTTCCTGTCATGAGGCAGCATTGTGTTTCTTGTGAACTATTCAAACCTTTCAGAATGTTTGTGAAACTTATATTTTCAGTTATTAAATAATAAAACTACTTTTCATTATTATGAGTTTTGGAGATAAAAAAAGCCATGGAGATGATTAGGAAAAAGAAAATTCTTAGGTTCATGAAAGCAGGTAAAGGTGAGGGCTTGTTATTGTGTACAAATGTGATGCTACATTTGCTATAGAAAAAGTGTTATCTGATCCTGAAGAATAACAAGAGGGCAATAAAGTGTATATTTAAGCTACAATGTGAAATTAAGTGATTAAACAAAGATGACCATGAGTTAAATCCTATGATTCCCACACCTAGGAGTGGATTATTGTAATTATACAATGAGATTATTTAAGAAAGAAATTGCATACCTTTCTTAAATAATCTCATTGGCACTTTAGTGTTCTTCTACTTTCTGGCTTGCATACTGATCAGACCTCCCAACCGTCCCAAATTACATGGTTTTTACTGAGTTTTAGGGTCCAAATGAAGGGGTGCCATGATTCCCGAGTGGCACCCCTTCATTTCCGATTTCTTTGCCTTGGTTTTTTTATTTTTTTAAATTTTCACGCTGTCAGAGATGACGTCAACACGTGCGCAATGATGTCAGCTCTGTCAGCACTACCAGCCAGTCAGAATTGACCTCCTTGAGCTTGCATCATCATTTCTGGCTGGCTGCAAGCAGTTGCTGCATTTGAAAAGCTTGCCGCCAGTTCAGACAGAAACACTTAACTGCCTGCCATTCGTTTTTAATCTGGGACTTGTATTACCCGGGAAAGAAAGCTGCCATTCATGCTGGGACTATCTGAGAAAATATGCTGCTGTATGATTTAAGCTGCTGCCTGCCCAAGAAAGCTCTGCCATTCAGGACTGGTATTAGGTAAGGAGGAACAGGAACCAGCTGCCATTAATTTCCTGCTGCTTATTTTAAATGCGAGGACTGCTGCCATTCATTTTAAGCTGCTGTATTAGGAGCTGCCATTTGTTTGAACAAAGTGTGTGTGTGTGTGTGTGTGTGTGTGTGTGTGTGTGTGTGTGTGTGTGTGTGTGTGTGTGTGTGTGTGTGTGTGAAAATGCTAGATAGAAGAAATACTGCCTACAACATGGTTAGGAGTAGAAAGAAAACAAGTGGAACGTTTTCTTGTTTTGGTTGCATTGCAGGCAATGTAGAATGATAGTGAATAGTCCTTATGTGGTAAAAATATTTAAAAAAAATGCTATAGCTGATTTCATTAGAAGGCACACCTTTGGTATCAGTTAATTGACTTATGCTCATTGCTTAGCATGTGACTGTTTTTGTATAGGGAAAGCAAGAAACTCAAGAAGGAGTAGGTAAGCACATAAGTCTTAAGAACAAAGGTGAAATTAATTCTTTATACAAGCATAGTACACAATGTGGAGGTTTTTAAAATGTTTACTTCTTTTGTATGCAAACAGGTGATTAATGATTTTAGAGGTGGAGATTCAGAAGTAGATAATTTGGCAGTTTCATTTTAATTCATTTAGAACTCCAGAGATACATGGTTCAGTTAATTTTGTGTTTTCCTTAAGAAAGGGAATCTGCATTATTGATTTAATGATGTTTTATTTGATAGAACTTGTTATGTGATCTTATCAAGTTTGTATTTAATTGGATGTTTTAAAGTTCCTTGTACATTCATAGGAATGAAACATAGTCATTAAAGGTGTGTTATTGGAGTTTGCATAAGCATATCAGTTCTCATACATTATAGGATGTTATCAGAAGCACATAGTACACTGTGCAAACTTGCTTCTAGCAGGTCTGCACAACGTGATAGGTGTTTCTGATTCAGACATTGCTGTAGCACTAATGCATTATGCAGCTACAGGTACGTAGTGATACATCAGTCTGTCAGATATGCAAATATGATAGTCTCGAGGGGCACAGCCAATTCAAACTAGTCATGACTGCTTCCTTAGAGCCTTACAATAGGATCAAAATACCTCAGCAGATCATTTCAAAGACAAGTTCTTCCCTTCTTTTTTGGAATGAAGCAATGGGAATTTAAACTTTACACTGTGTTGTGTGTGTGAAAATGCCCCCTACACCTGGTGGCTAGAGGTATTTAGGCTCAAACCCTGTACCTTTGGTACAGGGTAAAAAGAGCCTAAAGGCCATAGCCACCACCATTTCTTAGCTTTACCCAAATGTTGTGCTAAGTGTTGAGAGCTATGGTGACAACAGAATTTGTATTCCCCTATTATTGGCTTTGTTGTTTGTCCAGGTTTTATGGTGAGTGAGAACTTAGTTGTATTTACTATTCCCCCATTATTGGCTTTGTTGTTTGTCCAGGATTTTTGTGCTAAGAGGTTGAGACTTGAGAGCTATGGTGAGAAGTGAGAACTGAATTCAGTAAATGATAGCCATTAAGTTTCAGTCTTCCTATTGTTTAAACTGCTGATTTAGCATAGTGGTATGTTGCACTAACTGTAGTGTGTGTATAGTGTTCTGGGCTCAAGACTTGCCAGTAACATGCATGGGGGTAACACATTTTATTCTAGCAACTTTCCAGAATTATACAAGCAATGTTTAAAATGTGTCCCTGGTTTTTGACCTTTTGCCCCCCCCCCAAAAAAAAAAACCTGAAATTGAAAGTGAGAGAAGCTGTGCAAGATGCCTATGGCTTACACTACTGTCATTATGTTTATAGTTTGGGTGTGGAAGTAGACTTTTATGATATAAATGTTCTGAATTGGGCAGTTTTGTAATTATTGGTTCATGCATTTTCTTTCATTGCCTACAGTACAGCCTACTGGAAAAATGTTCATTCAAACAATAAATTTAAAATGTGCTCTGTCTAACAAGTGTGCTGTATTATACAAGGAATATAACTTAATAAAGTCAGGAAGGTGTATCAAAGAAAAGAACACATGTATGGTTCTTGTTTTGTGTGCAAGGGACCAGTGATTTGAAAACAGCCCAAAGGTAATTTTTATCCCTTATTGGCCAGATGTATTTTCTTTGGATGTGGTGCAGGTTTCAATACTGTTGTAATGAATGTGATTTTCAAGGGCAGAGAAGTTTTAATGCCAAGTCTATTTTCATTGTGAAACAGTATTGCTTTATTTATCAGATGTCTGTTAGTGTTTGCGCATTGATGATGTGCCTCAAAATGTAAAAATAAAATCCACATCTTCATTATGGAAGTAAAGCAGTATGCACACATTAATGTTTATGGTAAATAGGGTGAAATAGCCAAGTAATGGGACATTGGAATGGCTGCAGGGGTCTCTGGTGTCATATTTTGGTTGTCTGTTCTTCAGTTTGTGTTTGAAAGTTGGTATCCCACAATTCCATTGGAGTGGGTGGGGTTACATAAGTATGTATGCAAATGAGATGTTAATCAGCGTACAGATTAGTACCTATTTTTCATGGCCCTTGTCCAGATTTTTGATGTTTCCAGGTTGAGACGTATGATACTGATGTACTGTGCATATGTGCCTATGTTAGTACATTTCATAACATGTCAGTGCAGTACTAGTGAAATGCAGATGGAAAAGGAAAAAATTTTAATTTTTCTCTCTGGACTTTTTTTTCTTAAAAACTTCTAATGCCTGACATTATTGACTGAGAAAATCACCAGTGATTTACCAAAAAGTCAAAAATTTTACATGGGACAGGGGAATAAAGATTAGTGGTTTTAATTATAGTAATTTGTCCTTTATTTAGCAGTATAATTAGTAATTATATATTGTTCTATTTTTTCCAAAGCGCCAGCTATGTCGCTATAACTGTCAGGTTACACAGCTAATGCTCTGCAGCAATTTGCGACTTTTACTCAGGGGTAACGTTTACTCTGTAAGCGTAATTTTTTTTCCCCGCTAAATTACTGCTTGACTCCATCTGGGAACCTGCGCGCATGGTACCATAGTTTGTACTGGGCTATGCTACTGTTTTCTGCACTGTGTATTGTTCTTCGTAACTGCTGCTATTTGTTTTAAAAGCCTGCTTATGATGGCTACTATCTGAACAAGAGTTTGTAACTTCTATTCATGACATCTAGCTGTTTAATTCTGGTGCTTAAGCATTGTATGTTGGAACTACATCTTGTTAGATTGTGCTTATGCTTGTTATGTTTGAACTACATCTTGTTAGATTGTTAATATTTGCAGTGCTTATGAATATTCTGACCTGCTTAATCCTAGTTCCATTTTATAACATTCTGCTCATTTATTTTTATTTATTTTTCTTACCAGCTGGTTAAAGGTACTATTGTCCTTTTCTCAAAGACTGGAAGTGCCCTATTGGAATCCTAAGACCTGCTATATCCACCCACCAAAACCTGCCTGGGTTATTCTCCACCTGGGTTATCTAAACACCCTGGATAAAAGCCACAGTAATCTAATTTGTATGTCATTGTGTTTTTGATCTTATTCAAAAGCATCATTTTTGTTATTATTAGACCTCTACTATTGTCAGATGTGCTAGACTACTGCCTGACTCTGCCAGCAGCCATAACCCCCCCGTCTATTCTACTGCTCTACACCATAGTCTGTCTCCTTGTTTCTGTAGACCCTTACCTTTATTGAACTAGCCCTGTAACAGCTCCCTATTCAATTACTTGCCTCTCCCCTTCTCCCAACTCCTGTACTCTCTTGTCAAGGTAACCCTAGACCTTTGACCACTAGGGATTAGTCTTTTACACTCCTCTGTAGATATACCTTGTTCTCTCCGTACCTCCTTCTCTAAACATTTTATTTTTGCTGTTCTTTTCACCTTTACTATTTTTCTTCTAGTTTCCTCTTGAGCCCTGGCCATATCTCTGTCCCATAGTACTATCCATCCTCTACCTACCTCCCTTTCACCACCTCCACTTCTTCTAGGCTTCCCCTAAATCTCTCCCTGAATTGGTTTCTCTTCAACTTCTCCTATCCTTTTACTTTTCCCTTATCCTCGGTATAACCTTATTCTGGTTTCTCCTCTCCTGCCTCCTGCCCTGGACTACTACCTTACTGATTGTTTCTCTCCCACTGCTTTCGCCTTACTTGTGTCTGCCCCGCTACGCTCCCCTCCCTACCCCAATTCCCACCCACCCCCAGGGGTCCTTAACTTACACCTCACTAGACACTCCCCCTATTTCTCTTAACCAATCTCCATCCTTTTTATGACTAGGCCCTCCTCTTGACTTAGATTTCTTTTGTTCTGACTCCCCTCCTCTTGCTCTACCCATCTCCAAACACTATCCCTAGTTCAACCTCCCAATTTCTCTCTCATCACTGATTTAACACCATTTCTTTCCTCCTCCCCTTTTACTTTCTCCTTTTTCCTTGCCTCACCACACTTTGTACTCCTATTCTCTAGTACCTACTTGTTAATTATAACCTCTGCTTTTCTCCTATTTCCTTTTCTGTTCTTCTTTTCTCCTTTCCCCTCAAAACCCTACTCTGTAAGGTGGCACACTTCTGTTTGTTCTTGAACTGACCTACTCTCGCAAGCTATATTCACCTGATACTTACTCATTACCATGTCTCCCACACTCAAAGCTTATTTCATATATATCCTACTCATTACCACTACTACTGCCTCCCTATCCATACCTTATTATATCACCTTCTTTGAAAACATCACTTTACATGAACAAAACTTTCATCTCCAGCAAACTTTACCTTCCTCTTTTTTCAACACCCTTAATCATAGTAACATAACCTATTCCTCTAACTTTCTACTACCAAAATACCACAGAACAACTCATGTGACAGTCCACTTAAACAAAAAGAATCTTTATAACTCACCAAAGATCCTTAAATTAAAATGTTATTCCCAACACGATCTCCTCCTACACGGAGATGTTCATCCTAACCCTGGTCCAAATACCAACATTAATTTTAACCTAAATAATATTAGTTCCCCTATACCATCATCATGTACTAAAACAACCAACTGCCTCCTTATAGCTCACCTTAATATTAGAAGTATAAATAACAAAACTCACCAACTCCATTCACTCCTGGACCTACACTCATTTGATATTCTATGTCTTACAGAAACTTGGCTAAAACCCTCTATTCAAGACCAGGAAATTACCCCTCCTGGCTATAACATACTTAGATGTGACCGTATAAAGAAGAAAGGTGGAGGTTTAGCCATTATCTATAAATCTAATCTCCAAGTCACCCTTTATAATGAACTTCCATCACTAGACTCCAAAACCGAAATATTATCTATCAAACTTCAAATTAACAACAACAAATCAATCTATCTTATTTGTATGTATCTTCCCCCTGGAAATAATACTCATATATTAGAAAACTTACTTAGCTCAATTTCAAACCATCTACACCAGGAAACCATAATACTTGGCGACTTCAACATTGACTGGTTAACCTGTTCATCCCAGCACCCTACTAACCATATAAATCTCTTTGGGTTCTCTCAACTAATAACCACTCCAACTAGAATCCATAAACCTAATAGGAAAGAAACAGCTCTTGACTGGATCCTTATTAATAACCACCCTAGCATCTACACTCCAGGAACTCTTCCTGATAATATTAGTGACCATATGCTCACATATGTCATTAGACAAAAATTGCATATCCCAACTACCCATAAACTCAAGACATCCCACTCAAACAAATTCTTCAACCCTGATAAGTTCCTGACTGAACTGAAAGCATGTGACTGGTCTCCACTGACTCACCCTGAACTTAATGAAGCAGTGACCTACTTTAACACCAACTTTCTACAAATCCTTGACTATCATGCTCCCATTCGCTCTACTAGGATAAGATCCAAATCTGCACCATGGCTAACTAAACAAACTAAGCAAAAAATGATACTCAGAAATAAAATTTGGGCTAAATGAAGAGCTACCAAATGTACATCTGATCACCTCCTCTTTAAACAATTAAGAAATGCCACTAAGAAAGATACTCGTACAGACAAAAAGGAATTCTATCTTCACCTTCAACAACATAGTCAATAAACCCCCCAAAAATTCTGGGCAGGTATTAATAAATTTCTGAAACCAGGACATTCAACTACTCCTACCCCTTCAGGCTTTAACAACAACAATTCCACCCAGATCCCAGAAGCCTTCAACAAGTATTTTACAGAAGCCATTCAAACCCTAGCTAATTCATTACCAACATCTACTGCTACCTTACCAAAGACCTCTAAAACCTTACCTAATGCCTTTCATATCCAACCTGTCGCTACATCTTTTATTTATAAGCTTCTCAAGAAACTTAAACCTTGCACCCCATCCGCTGACCAACTCCCATCAGAATACCTACAAATTGCTTCAAAAGCTATAGACTATCCCATATCCATACTTATTAACAGGACTATCTTTGAAGGAAATATCCCCACCTTATGGAAAATATCTCATATTATTCCTCTACATAAAGGGGGCTCCTCTACTGAGTTCTCTAACTTTCGCCCTATTGCCTTACTCTCCCCATTAGCTAAAATAATGGAAAGATGCATACACAAACAAATTCTTAACTACCTTCTACAAAACAAACTTCTAGCCAACTGTCAACATGGTTTCAGATCTTCCCAAAGCACTACAACTGCCCTTCTTTCCTTCTATGACTCCATAAATAATAATAGGAACAATAATCTTTTCTCCTCAGCACTATTCCTAGACCTGTCAAAAGCTTTTGACATGGTTAACCATAATACACTTCTTGACAAACTAAATGTCTATTCTCTTGGCACACAAGCACATCAATGGTTCAAGAGTTATCTCCAAAACAGGCAACAAGCAGTGCTTTGGGACAATAACCTATCTTCCTTACTCCCAGTAAACATTGGGGTTCCCCAAGGCTCAATCTTAGGTCCCCTTCTCTTTTCATTATTTATCAATGACCTTCACTTGAATATACCTCAAGCCAGCTGCATTCAATATGCTGATGATTCGACTTTAATCTGTGCTGCTAAGAATGTTTCCTCCCTCCAGTCCCTCACCCAAACAGTCTTCCATAATGTAGAAAAATGGTTTATGGAACACTCCCTCCTTCTTAACCCCAAAAAAACAAAACTTCTTCTCTTTACTCCTACTCACAAATCTCCCACACCTTTCTTCACTATCTTCTCTAATAATGCTACCTGTATTAACCCAGATATAACCACTCGCCTACTAGGTGTAACTATTGATAACCGTCTTAATTTTGATGACCATATTAACACCACCATTAAATCAGTTAACAAAAAAATTGGTACTCTCTACAGAATTAAACCCTTCCTTACCCCAGCAGCTAGAAAAACCATTGCCCAGACCCACCTGATCTCCACCCTTTTCTATGCCTTTGCTATATATACTAACTTATCTAAAACCAACCTTACCAAACTCTCTACCTGTTACAATAGTATAACTAGATTCATTACTGCTACTCCCTTCAGAACGCACCACTGTCTCAACCTCAAGCAACTAGATTGGTTAGAGCTTAATAACCACTTACTCTATCAACAATTACTCATCATTCATAAGACCCTTTATTATCCTGATGATACCCCTAGCCTTACTAAACTGATTTCACCTTATAAAAACCTAGCCACACTACGCTCTGCTAAAAAACTCCTAGTAGCCTTGACTAAATCTTACAATAAAGCTGGGGACTCCTTATTCTCAAATACTGTCGGGAAAATCTGGAATCAACTCCCTCATGAAATAACTAACCTTGACTCTACGTCTCTTTTCAAAAAACATATCAAAGAACATCTTAAAACTCAGTGGCTGTGTCCTTGTGCTAACCCCGACTGAAATCACTTCTCCCTTACACCTAACTTCCACCCCCCTCCTCTGACTGAGCTTCTAAACAACATATTAAATTGTTTATAGTTATTTCTTAGATATAGACTCTACCAGAAATTTTCTTTTTCCTCTCCTCCATGCTATTCAATCTAGTGTTTTGATTATCTGTTTTTATTAATCTAACTTTAGTATGTGCACCCCTGTTAATTTTATTTTAATTGGTTGTTTTTTGTAAATTAGTTTTTGCTATTTTATTTTATTTTAAATTCTTACATAAGTCTACCCTTGTACTTTTTTATGCATATCTTTGTTTTATGTGGTTAATGTTTTTCTTTACTTCTTGTATTGGAGCTTTTCTCCCCGGGCCTCTACTGAAAACGGATACATGTCCAGCTAGACTAGCCTGGTCAACAAATGTAAAATAAATAAAATAAATAAAATAAATAAATAATAATGTGAGCAAAATCAGAGACATTCTGTAAAAGTCAGGATAGTTTACAGGTATGGTTATCAGTAGTATGATCAATTGTATTGCCTGTAATTGCAAGTATCAGTCACATAGACATTTGCAGAATGTCTCTTATATTTGTCATATTTTGCCCTGTCCCACATAAAAGGTTCAATTGCTTAAGTAAAATAGCATATTCTAATAGAAAGCCAGCCATTCAAGAAGATTTGAGCAGCCAGACTTATTTCTATTGGGATATGCTTGATTTGCCCGTGCCCTTGCCAACCTAGTATTAGGTTGCTGGGAATTTAATTATTTAAATAAATGTTCATATTATTATATACTCACTTTTTAAAAATGTTTTCTGGATTACTTATTTTTATTATAAATGGTGCCAAGAAAGCTTTTTATGCATTTGGGATTAAAATTAATTCTTCTAATAAGATTTTAAAATTTACAATAGGACAAGTGAGCACTCAAGTGAGTTTTTTAGATGTGGCTGCTACTATGGATGCAGGAAACAACTGTTTTTATAACAAGATTCATAGGAAAAGTACTTTTACTAATAATTATTTATTTTACTCCAGTAATCAGCCCTTACATATAAAAAAGAACATTTCAGGGTATCAGTTTATGAGATCTTCTGTATTCACTGCCTTGGATGAAGAGCTTGAAAAAGAAACGCAGTTTATTTTATGAATGTTCAAAGAGTGGGGTTATAGGTTAAAAGATGTAGAAAATAGTGCCAAAAAATTAAGTCTAAGAAAAATTATTTTTTCTGCCTATTTTAAGAGATTGTTTAACTAACATTAATTTTAATAGTAATAGTCCCAATAATATTTCGAAAGCAGCCTTTTCCTTGGGTAAGACTACAGATACTAGAAGTATTAGGGATATATTTATTTAAAATTGGAAATTACTTCAAGGTAATGATCAACTTATACAAATTATTGGTGACAAGCTAAATTTTACCTGTAAGTAAACTTTAACTTTTAAGAACTGGTTGTAGACTGATAGTACCTTAATACTAAAACCCACTTCCTTCAAAAGTAAAGGTATATTACAAGTATGATGAATATGGGGCATGTTGTTTTATTATTGGAGAACCCAGTATTTACTTAGAACATTTGGGCTATATTATCGGAGGTAATGACAGGTGTACCTGTAAATCTACAGGAATAGTTTATTTAGCTAAGTGCTTTATTTGCCCTTCATTTTTTATAGGTATGACTACTAGAAGTTTAGAGAAGAGAATTAAAGAACACTTATATGCTATAAAAAGAAAATATTTGAATAATACCCTAAATAAACATATATTATATTGTACCAAATGGATTTTTTTTTTAATTGAGTATCAAGTCATAGACTTGAGACAAGGTAATTATAGAGCTGAGCTGGAGGCAAAGGAAACTGAATGGCAGCTAAGATTAAAAGCAGATTGTGGTCCTGACTTGAATGAAATTATTAACATTAAATGCGATTCAATTAATAGAAGGTTAAAGAAGTACAAATGTACTAAATATATTTAGTTATTTTTATTTATTTATTAAATAGATTTTGCATTCAATTTTATAATGTGCATGGTGCTTTAAATGGTATAGGTGATTGGTCATGTGATTGATACAGGAAGTTTTATATACTTTCATTATCTTGTCATTTGTATTCTGATGAAGTTCAGCTCTAGTAGCATTTATTTATTTTACTATATTTATTTGACATTTGTTAACCGGGTTGATCCAACTGAGCACAAAGGCCGATTTTCAGTGGAGATCCGAGGAGAAAAGCTCCAGTACAATAACATCAATTATAAATTGTACATTTAAGATAACAGAGATAAACAGTAATAGGTTGGTGCCATGAAGGATAACAAAGATGAGACCTTAGTTGTTACCTAGCATGGCAGGTACAATGAAATGCAAAACTGAGACATAACTTAAAAGACACATGTTATTACATAACAAAGGAAGGAATATAGAAATTGAAAAACATACATTTGAAGTACAGGTTAATATGTCACATATTTAAGTGAAGCTGAGATACATTGTAGTAGAGAATTCTTGAGAGTTACAGCCGTAAAATAAAAATTGGTATTAGAAGTAGAGAAAGGAGGAGGAGGGTTTATGTAGGGTCATGGCAGGGGAAGATCCGTGAGTTAGATGGGAAGTTTTTTAGTTCTTTTTTGAATCAGCTTATGTGTATAATATTTCTTACATCAAAAGGAAATTTATTCCAGGCTTGAGTTAGAGAGTATTTGCATAAGAGTTTACCAATGGTTTTATTCAGCTTGAAAATATCTAGGAGATGTTGGTCAGACCTTTGAAATGAATTATTTAAAAAAAACTGTGTGTAGACACTAGAGAAGAGAGGGAGGAGCAAGCAGTGGGTTTGTTAAGTATGGAATGTGTTATGTGAAGCTGTGAAAGTAATAGTTGGGGGAGTTCTAGCCACTGCAAGATCTTTAGCGTAATGCAGTGATGAGGGGTGTGTGGTTGGTTTCTAGCAAATCTTGTAATTTTGTTATAAGTTTGTTTGAGCTTGGCAGTTAATGTGGATTGTAAGTTTGTAGGTACTGAAGTGGCATATAGTAGGCTAGGAAGGAGGAATGCCTGAGCCAGAAAAAATTTAGATTATAAAAGTAAGGAATTTTTTGTTCCTATAAAGTAAACCACATTTTTGGTGAGGTTTTTTTTTTGGTACACTGTTGTATGTGTAGGTCAAATTTTAATTGGTCATCAATTATGGTACAAAGGAGTTCTATGCAGGATTCTGCTTTAATTGTTTGTTTGTCTTTCGGCTTTTCCCGGTTGGGGGTCACCACAGCAGAACCCCGGTCCGCTAATGATTGGCAGTTGGTTTTTATGATGTCGAGTTGCCAGCCTGACGCCCAACCTTCAACGAAGGCATGCCCATTCAACACATGTCTTTCGAATGCCCACTCAACCATGGGGAGGACATGCAGGATTCTGCTTTAATGATTGTGTTATTAAGTGATGAGGTGGTAAAGGTGCTTTTGTTGTGAGAGACAGATTTTTGAAGGAAGAGAAGTTTGGTGTTGTTTGGATTTAAGATGAGCTGGTTTTCTGTAAGCCATCTTTCAACAAAAAAAAAGAGTTTTGGATAAGTGTGTGTGAAGTTGAGTGATATTGTCAAAGGAGGAGATAACAGTAGAATCATCTGCATATTGAATAAGAGAGGAGTGACTGCAAGATGTGTGTAGAATGTTAATAAAAATGGTTGAAAATTAGGGGTCCAAGAATGGAGCCCTGGGGGACTCCTGTTTGAATGGGTAGAAAGGGAGAATAGGAGGCATGCCATCTGACAAACTGCAGCCTGTTGGTAAGGTAGCTGGAGGACCATTTAAGGGTGGAAGATAACAGGCTGAGATCAAATAGTTTTCTAAGAACCTTGGAGTGAGATTCCATAATTAAGGCTTTAGAGAGGTCCAGGAAAAGGCAAGAAACAAGTTGGTTGTTGTCTGTAGCTTCAGTTACACTGTGGGAAAAAGATATAAGGACAGTGGCAGTACTGTAGTTAGGCTGAAAGCTATGGTGGGTAGGAGTCAGAAGGTTTTCTTTGATTAGAAAGTTGAGAAGTTGTGTGTGTATACATTTTTCAGGATATTTGAGAGTGTGGAAAGAATAGCAATGGGTTTGAAACTGGAAGGGTCTGTGGAGTTTCCTCCTTTGTGTAAAGGTATAGTATTGAATGATTTCCACGTATCATGGACTATGGATTCTTGTATTGGTCTATGTATTAGTATAAAAATTGGATAGGATATTGAGTCTGCGGCGAGCTTTAGGAAAAAGGGGGTAGATTATCGGTAGAGGAAGAACATGATTTCAGTTTATGGAGGAGTGATTTTATGTTGGTGGTGGAAATTAGTTTAGATGAAAAGGGGGGCTAGTTGGTATGTGGAGCAGAAGTAGTAGGGGGATTAGAGTTAGGGTCTATGTGGGTTAATTTGAGAATAAAGTTGATAAAGTGTCAGTTGAGAAGGGTGGTGGTTTCTTGTGCTGTGTTGTTTGGGAAGGGGTTTGAGATTGTAAGATTTCCTTGGTGAAGAATTTTGTTGGTGGTGCTCCAGTTTATTTCTGGGATTTGAGTAGTGGTTGGTTTAGGTTCTGTTGTAGATTTTTTTTTCATTTCATTGTTAATTTGTATTTTATGGTTTCTGAGTTATTTGTAGTTTTGAAAGTATGTAAGGGATTTGGTTTAAAGCCAGGATTTCCAAGCACTATCTCATTTATGCATAAGGGAGTGAATGTCTTTTGAAAGCCAGGGGCTTTGCTTTTATCCTAATTTTTCTTAGGGGTGCTAGGGAGTTGAGAATGTCTAGAAAGATTTGGTTCAGTTTTGGCACTGTGCCATTAAGGGGAAGCAGGAGGAGACAGGACCAGTTGAAGGATGCGAGTCTGTTATTAAATGTAACAAAATTAAAACTGGAGAGTTGCAACAGTCTTTGTATAACTGGCAACTGTAAAGTTGGGGAGAGTATGTTAGGATATGGGTGGGCAGATGGTCACTTATGGTATCGGGTAGAGTACAGGGGTTGAGATAGAGATTTCGATCAGTTGTGAGGATCCTGTCAAGGATAGAACTGTCATTAGTGTTTTTATTCATCTGTGTGGGGGTTGTAATTAGTTGATTGAAACTGTGAAAATTTATGCTGAGGTTTGGTGAGTCTGTACTAAGTATTTTTCCAGTCTATATTTACATCACCAAGGATGACTGTTTCATAGGGTATGTTGTATGTAATCCTTGATAGTATGTGTTCGAGGATGGGGATGTTTTTACCTGGTGGGATGTAAATGGAGGGAATAGCAATTTTGTTATGGGAGTTTAGATGACAGTTTAGTATTAACAGTTCTGCAGGATGAAAGGTAGGGAGAGGAGTGGAGAGGGGGAAGACTTAAGTTGTTCAGAATAGTGAATAGCAATGCCTCCCCCTTTTTGGGGGATTCTGTCCAGCTGGTAGATACTATATCCATGAGGTATAATTTCATTAGTTGAGATATGGGCTATCCATGAATGGAGTTTAGTGGTTTTGTTGAGTATGCTTTGTATGTTCATTGGAAGAATAGTTAAATTTTTGGGGATGGAAGAGATCAGGAGGGATGGATTGGGTAAAGAGGTGGGGAGGCAGATTAGGGTGGAAGGTGGTTGTGGCTGGGTAGTGAGGTGGAGGGACCAGGGTTAGTGTTAATGTCTCCAGCAAGCAGCAGAGCTCTTGCAAATAGGGTAAGTTGAAGAGAATAAGGGTAATAAGTATAAAATTTTAGCTCCTGTTTTGGAGAGAGAGAGGTGTAGGATATTATTTTGATTTTGAGGAGATGTGTGCAAGAGAAGTTATATAATGAGGGAGAGATTGAATATGACTGAATAGTGTCGTTGTTATTAAAGGTATGGGTAAGAGTGGATGATGGTTTTAAGTATGATAGTTTAGTGTGATATGTAGTTAAGAGGGAGAGAAGGACAATTAATGGGGTAGTTATGCAAATGAGAATCATCATATGAAATGAAGTGAGTATGAGAGTTGAGGAGATGTAGACAGAGGAGAATAAAATAATTAGTAGTTGGGTTATTTAGGGTGGGCAGTGATACATGAATAAGATGTTAGAGTGCTGAAGGAAGCAGTGGTTGGTTGGAGATGAGACTGCTGGAGTGGGATGAAAAGAGAGTAAAGAGTGTGATAGTGTTAGTTAAGGGAGTGGTTTAGGAAGCTCAGCAGGCAGTGGTGTGGCTAGTTAACAGGGTGCTGTAGTTGATAGGCTGTTTATTGGTTGGGTGTGGTTAGTTAGGGTGTGCATATTGATAGGTTGTCTATTGTTTGGGGTGGGGTTAAGTCAAGGTAGACAGTGTATAAATTTGGGGTATATGGGAGTGGGTGAGAGTGGGGATAGGGTAGGGGAGTGGACAGACCCCGAAAAAAGCAAGGGCAAATTGAGCAGCCTCCAAGTGGATCAGGCAGCAGGACAGAAACAAGCAGTCAGCTGTGATCCAACAGATAAGTGAGCATTAGTACATGGGAAATTACAGTTAAATAGTAGAAGCTGTAGCAGTTGGATGGAGGTTCCAGGCGTCCAGAACTGGTAAGGGCCATCTCTTTCTGTAAAATGTGGGGAAACTGAAATAGAAAGGAAAAAAAATAAGTTGGATTTAAGAATGGGTTAGACAGAGGGATACAGACAGAGTAATTAGCTACTAAAACTTCTCATATATCTTTAAATGCATATTGAAAGGAAAAGTTTAGAAAGTAGAGAGGGACAGAGAAGGCATAAGATTTACAAGCAAAAGTATAGCGTGGAAGTATAGTGAGAAAAAGGGAGTGTTAGATAAGGACAGGTAAAAAACAAGTATGGAGAAGGAAGGGCTTACAGACTATAAGTTCAATAACTAATGCAAAATACTGACAATTATGAAAAAGTTAGCAACAGCATACCAACAAAACATATGTTTAATTTAACAGATGACTCTAATCTTAGTACCAGGGCTTATAATAATAGAGTAGTTAGGAAGACAAACACAGTCCAAAAATGACAGAGAACAGGGCAAAAAAAGACCCACAGAATAGTGAATAAAAAGCTATTTTGATCAATGTTGCAGATGCGTTTTAAATTGCAGTACTTAAATCATACATGTAGTATGAATGGATGTGCTAAATAAAGTTCTTAAACACTACGACCACTCTGGCCCTGGTGTTTGTGGCTTTAGAGTTGTGGATTTTGACACCTGTCTCAACAACACCTGTGGGTTTATGGTAGATTAGTGCTATTCCTATGAATGTATTTACAATCACAGAGTTTTTTTACAGGCAGTCAGCATCTCTCCCTGTTGCAAGCAGGGCTCAAAACATTATACTGACATGAAATAACTTCTGAAAGGAAGTTAAGAATAATGGTAATGTACTCAAAATAGCCTGCTGTACTAATGATGGATTGGTGAAGGGAACACAGTTAGAGCCATGTTGCATTTCTTTGAAAAAGTTCATAAATCTTCGGTTCCACTCATCTTGTAGGGAACTGATTAACCTGATATTGTCTTAGTTGTCCATGTCCCATACCAGTGTTGTGGATTGCTAGCAAATGCTGAAGGACATATGCACTTAGAAGATGCTACAAGATCCTATATGTTTGGGAGACCTTAATCAGGTCATGAAAGTGGATAAAAGTCTACATGTCCTAGCCAAGTACAGTAAGGGTTGAAATGTTGACAATGATGTTGGATAGGTTGTAGGACTATATATATATAAAGCCAGAAGCAAGGATACTTAACTTTCATGTCACAGTGTGATGCTGTCACTCTGCTGCCCATTTTCAAGGAACGTGCTACTGGAAAAAAAAACTATATCTATAGATGAAAGGGCTGCCAACTGCGATATTACTAGCCTGGGCAAGAACTACCACTATAAGACTATCAATCACTCTAAAACTTTTATGACCCCCCCTCAGGGTAGAACACGCTAATGTTGTAGAAGTATTTTGCCACATGTCAAAAAGAATTTCAAGGGAATGAAGGGCACCTGGCTTGAAATTATGCCATATGTGGAGAAACTGGTATAGCTGGGATGGACTGCAAGTTTTGATAACCACTTAGCAGACATCTGCAAATATCAAAAACAACAATTTCATGCAAATAGGGAAAGCATCCTGCCACACTAAAGACAAAAGTCTGTTTTTGCCATGTTTAATGAGAATGTTTTGCTCTTGTTTGCAGTTTTCCCTATTTGAAATGAGTGTTGTGTTCTACATCTTTGTAAATGACTGTTTTCTGTTTTGTTCTCTGTGTTGTTATCGAGTGCTAACGCTTTGCATAGTCTTTGCAAACATCACAGTGTTCTGTAAAATATTTAAGTTAAGATTTTGTATAAATGTCACCTGAAATGAGTGGTGTGTTAACTATAATGTTGACTTTTGTGACGTTTACTAGTGACTTTTGTGTTATAATTGACAATTTTTAATATTGTAAGCTGTTTGATCACACGTGTTATTATTGAAGACATTTAATTTTGTGAGCTGTATCATCAGTCAAATAAATAGCTTTTCCACTTTTTTCTTGCAGTTTCACTTTCAAACATTGTTTTCTTTGAATGCTTTCATTCTTTTGAAGTGTGCATATAGTTTCTGTAATGCTATCTTTCTGAGTGTCTTCTTATTGTTTCTGTTTTACAGTTTGCTACCCTTTATTACTTTTACTTTTGTTCTGAGTGTCTGGTCGTTGTTTGTCTTTCACAGTTTGCCACTCTTTGTTAGTCACTGTTTCTTTCTTTCTTCATGTTCCCGTGTTGCTTCACAGTTTTGTGTTCTTTATTACTTATATTTTCTCTGTAAGGTAGTTACTTGTAGTCTCATGATTAAACTCTGTTGATTTTTAAGTGAGCAAGATTACATTTGCCATTTCCTGTGCCATATCACATCTCTGAGTATCTTAAGTTGAGCAGTCATCAGGGATGCTTCAGAAAGTAGCTTATCGGGGAGAACTGTCAAAAATAAAGTTGATTAGGATAGAAGCCTAGAATTGTTAGTAAAGCCCAGACTGGATAATGAAGAGCAAAGTCAGAGGAGGTTATAATGCTTCAGAACTCACATAGCAATCCCTGTTGTTAGTTAAGATTAACTATTACTAGCTTTCTGGCATCTGGCACTATGTCTTTGTGGAGGATGGAGCAGTAAGACAATGCCAGAAGATGACAAATCATTACTTCCTTAGTAGTGCAATTACACCAAAATCATGGGGACTTAACATATATGAAGCTGGATCTTTATAAAACTTTGAGTAGTTCTGGAAATTATAGAACTTACTTTCTGCTATAATAGCGCCAATAGTGGAGCTATTGCAGGCCTAACTGAATGTTAAAATGTTCTGCACAATACAACTGTTGTGACCCAAGATGTTACAACACTGCAATGTAAAAGATACTTGTAGTGAGCCTAAATAATCTTGATTTGGCAGTATTCAAGGAAGGCAGGTAGGCTTGGGCTTAACCTCAGTCATAAATGAATGTCTTCTAAAGTGCACAAGTGTATCTGTTTGTGCGCCTATGAACTGTGCCACTAAACATGCTGAGGGGTGCCAGGCTGATTGCTACTTGTAAGCAATAAGGGTTTGTGCAGTGGCAATTACACTGCCCATTGAGAGTCTGATATGCATAATGCATATATGTAGCAAACAATGATGTGACACTGTTACATACAATTTTGCTGTATCTATCTTTCTTTCTTTTTAACTATCTCTCTATCTACCTATTTATAAACTTATTTTATAGGATCATAGTTAAGTACTAGGCAATCAATCTGCTGACAATTACAAACCTAGCCAATAATTCATGTTCTAAATTTCACAATAGCTCAAGGAGGGCAACGTGTGATAGATAGGGAAGAATATGAGGCTGCCCACTCAGTTATCTAAATATGCCTTAAAGGTGGCAAGGGTGCAACTTGACTTGACATGTAGTGAACATTTTTTTCCAGAAGTAAGGAATACATCAGGATATGAATCTATCATGCCAGAATGTTATACTTATAACATACCAAACTCTACCACCATAAACATTTTGCCATCACTAAGTGACTACTCGCCAAAAACCTTTACAATTGTCAACCATCTTATAAAAGTGCAACCAATATTAAAAACCTTCAGAAATCAGTATAGTAACGATATTGACAAACTCAAAATCTTCCTCGCAGCCCACAGCTGAAACCATGCATTCTCCTTACATGCCACAAACACAGAAGCTGTAAGAATAACCAACTTTCTATTCCAGCTACATTCTTCCCACTTATCTACAGGCTTTATAAACCCACCAAAACTGAAGAGCTATGCACAAAACTCAAACATTTTCTTTATCTAAGGGTGGTAGTGGGACAAAAATGGGAACAACCTCCCAGAACTGACAACTACACTTTCTTTATAACCTTACATAACCTAACCAAGAAGTCATTCAGAAGCACAAAAGAAATAGCTAAACAAAGAAACAAATTATCCTCTTACATTCCTCCAAACATGTTAGGAAAGACATTAACATTCTTAGAGGAAGAAAACTTCCTCAGGGCACCCTCTTTACAAACACCATTCAATGTGGCCCAACAAAACTCTCTCTAGTGCATTTCCTTAAAGAATTTAACAATCTCCCATAAACTGCCCACCTCCCACAGATCATGCATTTCCCAGTTCACTACCATTCACCCACCTTTTCCACTTCAAATGATTAAATACTAAAGAAGTCTCTGTTCTGCTTGAAAATATTTCTACTGAAACCCCTGCTGGGTCTGATAACATAAACCCCTGGTTTGTATATCACTGCAGAGTTCATCTGTATCTTCCTGTTACCCACATATGTAATCTGTGTTTCACCCAAAGCAACATGACATTAATTTGATGAAGCTACTTGGAGTTTGGCATTCTAAGCCAGAAATCTGAAGTGCATTGTGATGATCCACCACTGGACCAGTAATCAAGGAGCTTCAATCCTCACCACCGGCAGCAGTGGGGGGCATACACTGGGAGGATGACAAGGTACACACACAGTATTTCCAAATGCAGCTCTCTGCATCAAGTGCAATTTCCCTTAAGAGCACACAGAGACCACAGTCAGTCTGGGGCTGATTTCTCCCTCTTTCTCCAGATCCCCAGTAAGACTTCCCACCGGCACAGTTATACAGTTGAGATCTCAGCTAAGTGGCCAAGCCAAGATCTCCAGCATCCTTTCTATCCAACCTGTGCTTGGTCTTGGCTTGGCCACTCAACTGAGACTGTGGTCTCTGTGTGCTCTTAAGGGAAATTGCACTTGATGCAGAGAGCTGCATCTGATAATACTGTGTTTGTACCCTGTCATCCTCCCAGTGTACATCCCCCACTCATGCCAGTGGTGTGGATAAAGACTCCTTGATTACTGGTTCACTAGTGGGGTGTCACATTTACTGGCTGGCAGGAGTGGGAACACCACATCTCTTACTAGGATTCAGTGGTGTGGATATTAAACTCCTGTAGCCTGTAAACAGTGGTCACTTAAGAAAGTGCTTGTACTCTCAAGCAGCCACACAGTGAACATTCAAAGTTTCATATCACAATAGTTTTATTTATTTATTTTTGCTAGAATTTTATTATTTTTTTTGTTAGCTTAGTTAGTCAGGAAGAGCAGGCAAGGTTGTCAACAGAGGAGTATGGAAAGCTGACGAAGATCCATTTGGCTGAGATGTGCCAAGACAAAGGATTGGTGCATGCCAACCTGAATAAAGCAGAAAAGGTTGCAGCCTTAGTCACAGCTGCTTCACATACCAGCAACCAGGAAGACAACCAGACTTACCTTGTGGATGTACAACTCTCAGAAAATGGGCAGTTCAACTTTGCCTCAGAGGACTTAAAAATCTAGCTGGAGTTAAAGAGACTTGAACTGGAGGCCAAACATTTGGTAATAGAATCAGTAGAGAAACTGCGGCATTTGGAGGTTGAAGAAAAGGAGAAACAGAAACAAATGCAATTAGAGTCAACAGAGAGACTGAGACATCTGGAGGCCAAAGAAAATGAGCTACTGAGTTGTTTGGAAGCTGAAGAAAATGAGAGGCAGAAGAAACATGAGAAGGAAATGCTGACTCATCGCCACGGTCATGGGGGTAATGGAGAAGGGAATAAACAAACCCCCAGAAGCAACAACGGTCAGTAAATTGCTTCTACAATTTACTGAGGGTGATAATTTTGATAGTTTTATTCATATGTTTGAAAGGGTATGTAGACAATATAATGTTGACCAAGGGCACTGGGCACTGTTCCTGACCCCCTTACTCCATACTGCAACTGCTGTTTCTAAACTGTCTAATACTGATTGTTAAATTATAATACTGTTAAAATAGTTTATTACAGTGTTTTAAGTTAACACCTGAAGTTTATATAAACCAACTTAAATTTCAGCAACTGACTATCACCCACAATATTCTGTATCATCCCAGTAATACTCCAATACTTAGTAGCCTTATTACCCCCTACAAAAACCTTACAACCCTTCATTCAGCAGATAAACTACTAGTTACGATCCATAAGTCTCACAACAAAGCAGGAGATTCTCTTTTCTCTAACATCGTGGGTAAAACCTGGAACAGCCTTCCCGGAAAACTATCATCACTTGCCTCACTACCTATGTTCAAAAAACAACTAAAAATACTCCTTAAAACTCAATGGCTATGCCCATGTTCTAATCCTGACTAAATCACTTATTTTACTCTACATCCTCTCCTCTCACTTTTGCTGATTCGTGTGTATACCTTCCTCCCAAATTTAATAGATTATGATTATCAAACTTCCTCACTTCCTGCCTTTTGCCTAGGCTTATTATAATCTAGCTCTGACTATTAACTGTGTAACAAGCATTTTAACTGCAAGCATATGCTTCCTCTATGTAAATATTAGTAACCTCTTTCATGTGAAGGGTAGAATGTTTTATCCCTTTTGTTTTCAATACGATAATTGCCATAATCTCTACTCTGTAATTACGCATCCAGTAGTAGTGAATTGCTTTTTAAACTTCAGCATTGACAACTGTAACAAACCCTCATCTTTGTAAATATGTATCTAGTAGTAGTGTTTTTGCTTGTTCTACTTATTTAGCTTAATGGAGCTTATCTCCCCAGGCCTCTACTGAAAATGGACATGTATCCAGTTGGACTAGCTCGGTCAAGAAATGTAAAATAAAATAAATTAAAATAAAAATAAAAAAGTTTTGTGAGCATAGACACAGGGCAGATAAAAGTGTGTGTGAATACATTGCTGAGTTAAGCAATTATTTTCATAGATGGGTAAAATTCAGAATCAAACAGTATGTTTTGTTAAAAATGCTTTATGGGTCCTGGGTGTATTGGTGGGGAAGTTTGTATGTATATGTGTGTGTGTGTGTGAGTGTGTGTGTGTGTGTGTGTGTGTGTGTGTGTGTGTGTGTGTGTGTGTGTGTGTGTGTGTATATATATATATATATATATATATATATATGTGTGTGTGTGTGTGTGTATGTGTGTGTGTGTGTGTGTGTGTGTGTGCATGCATATTTGGATATATAATTTATGTATCTAGTATATATATATATATATATATATATATATATATATATATATATATATAGATATATATATATATAGATATATATAGATATATATATATGTATTAAGGTAATTAAATAAGAGGTTATTGTGTATCTTGGGTTACAAGGTTGGCCTAATGGTTAAGGTGTTTGCCTTACAAACACAAGGTGCAGAGTTTGAGTCTCACAAGGGATAATTGGCTATGCTTAAAATGACTTGCAAGGCCAGTTAGTCTAATACTAATCTATGAATCGTATATATTCATACGCTTATACATGTCATAATGTATTTAAATAGGATAGAAAAAAAAGTTTTTTATGTGGTATTTGAGGGTTTAAAATGATTATGCACTGTTTGGTTGTTTATCTGTTTAATTGATAATTAACTCATTATGGTATGTGTATTTAAGGACTGCTGGTTGTGTGAAAAGTTATTCCTTGAAGGCGAAAGGCCGAGGTAACAGGATAATAAAGAGGTGCACTGGCTTCTTGTAGTGTTTGTTATTCTGATATTTTGTGTGCTGTTATTTTGGAATATAATGTTGACCAGGGGCACTGGGTACGGTTCCTGGCCCCCTTATTCCATGGTAAAGCTGTAACTGCTGTTTCTAAATTGTCTGATACTGATTTTTAAATTATAATCCTGCTAATAATTGTTTATTACAGTGTTTTAAGTTAACACCTGAAGCTTATATAAAAAACGTTTGTGAGCATAGACACAAGGCAGATAAAAGTGTGTGTGAATATATTGCTGAGTTAAGCAGTTATTTTCATAGATGGGTGAGTGGGTGACAGGTCTCCACATTTGAAGGGCTGACAGACATTTTAGTGAGGGAACAAGCCCTTATCACTTTACCTGAGGATATGAAAATCTGATCAGCAAAGAGGGAATGTAATACTGCAGATGAGTTGGGGAAAATTATGACCTATACCTAGCAAACATGGCATCACTGCACAGGAAAGGGATACCCAGTGCTGCTCATGGGTCTATGGGAACCCACGGTGGGCAGCCTAAACCTTCCCAACAGAGTCTGCCAGTAGCAGGGGAAGCCACTAGTTCAGGTAGGTTATCAAACTTCCTCACTTCCTGCCTTTTGCCTAGCCTTATTATAATCTAGCTCTGACTATTAACTGTGTAACAAGCAATTTTACTGCAAGCATATGCTTCCTCTATGTAAATATTAGTAACCTCTTTCATGTGAGGGCACTACCAAGGGTTAAATGTTTGAAATGCAACCAGTTTGGCCATGTAGCATATAAATGTCCATGGAGGCAAGGTAGGGAACAAAAGGTGAAAGGACCAGTAAGTGGGAATGACAGAATGCCAGCAGTAAGTTGTCTAGAGACAACAAGGATACCAAACAACTACAAGAGGTTTTATCCTATCTTAGTAGATGGAAAACAGCCCACTGCTAAGAGAGTCACTGTCTGACCTAACCATTGTGAAGCCTGCAAAGGTTAAAGAGCCACACTACTTGCTTGGGTAGTCTACTCGTGTCAGAGCTTTCGGAGGGACACCATTCCAAATACTTTTGGCTAGGGTTCACCTTGACTGGGAGGGTGGGAAAGGAAGCAAGCAAGCAGGTGTATTTGACAATATCCCTGCAGATATCCTGATATGGAAAGCTTTTGTTAATGCAGTACCTTGTGTGCATGCAATTACACACAGTCAGGCTTGGAGACAAGCATGTGAGCCTGATAGCCTGGGGGGGGGTGGACACAGACATACTGCATACTTGAAGCCAGGACTGGTGAGGTTGCTACCCCAGGGAGGGTGCTACTCTGTAGCAGTGAGACTGAAGGTGAGACACAGTTGCTTGTGGGTACTGATGTTCCCTTGGACAAAGTGACTGCAAGGGCAGAGGTGAGTAGTAGTACCCAGACTTCCTGTGGAAGGGGAGCTGGGAAGGATTACAAAGAGAGAGTTGAGACATTCTCAGCTCTCAGACCCTACATTACAAGGCTTGAGGAAAGTAGTCAGGGAGGCACATAATTCTCAAAGAAAAGAGGAATCTGTATACTGGGAAAATGGGTTACTGTATAGAGAGTGATCTCCTAGGGAGGGCTAGAGGGTGAGGTAACACAGGGGTTGGTAGTGCCCAGAGCCTCAAACAAACAATTTAATGAAGCTTTCGGGTCTACACCCTTCATCAGCACATGTGCTGATGAAGGGTGTAGACCCGAAAGCTTCATTAAATTGTTTGTTTGTGACTACCGTGTTTTTGGTTACTTTTGGATGAACAGTGACTTAGTGTATCTTCATAGTGCCCAGAGCCTACCATCTGGCACTTCTAGCTGTAGCCCATGAGATTCCCTTTGCAGGTCATATGGGCATAAATCATACAAAGAGACATATTGTGCAGAACTTCTGCTGGCCTGGGATTTCCAGAGATGTAACAGGGTACTCCAGGACCTTTGAGCAGCACCAAAAGGTAGGCAAGGCAGGAGACATGGTGAAAACTCATTTGATACCTTTGCCTGTGATTGAGGAGACATTTCAGAGGGTAGCTATGGTTATTGTAGGGCCTTTGAGTACCCCAGCTCCACAGGGAAAAAGTACATCCCAGTGGTAGTAGATTATGCTACCAGATACCCTGAAGCAGTGGCCCTGTCCTCTATCGAGGCAGAAAATGTGGCAAAATGCTTTGTTAGAGATTTTCAGCAGGGTAGGCTTGCCAAAAGAAATACTGACTTGCAGAGGTGCCAGTTTTGTGTCAAACCTGCTGGCTTGTCTGTGGGAGCACTGTGGAGTGAAGCACCTAAAGTCCACCCTCTACCATCCCCAAATTAATGGCCTGGTGGAGGAGTTAAACTCTACACTAAAGACCATGCTATGGGCATTTGCAGACCAGTTTAAGAGGGAGTAGGAGAAATATTTGCCTCATCTATTGTTTTCTTATAGAAATGTGCCACAGGAATGCACAGGTTTTTCACCCTTTGAGTTGCTGGGTATATGGTGAAGGGACCTCTAGATTTGATTTGTGATGAGTGGGAGCGTGAGTGTGAATCCCACAAGGATTCTGTTGTAGCATATGCCCTAAACCTCAGGACAAGGCTCAGGTAAGTCATGGGATTGGCCCAGGAGAGCCTGGTAGATGTCCAACACTAGAAAAAGGTCTGGTATAACAGAAATGCTTGAGACAGAGAGTATGCTGTTGGGAAGCAGGTTATGGTTCTCATTTCTGTCAGACACAACAAGCTACAGTCATCTTGGGAGGAACCCTTCAATGTGGTAAGGAAGGTCAGTGATGTTAACCACATGGTAGAGCTGCTAGGCAGGAGGCAGGGGCAAAAATTATGCCATGTTAACATGATGAAATCTTACCATGGTAGAGAGGCCCTTGTGCTGAGTATTTGCAGTGGATTGCAGGAGTAGTCTGAGGGAGATCTGGTGACTGATCTACTCATTGAGGCTCGAACTGACACCTCAGTGGAAGGTGTATCAATGTCCCAGCAGCTATCCCCTACCCAGGTTCGAGAAATCCGAGCAGTGTTACAGGAGTCTGGGGGCATGTTTATGGGGAAACCAGGGTGCACTCACCTGGTGCAGCACCATGTGGATACAAGACCCCAAAGGCCTTTTAAGCAGGCCCCTTATAGGGTGCCTGAGAGAGTCAAATAGACTCTGAGGGAGGAGATACAGGAAATGTTGGAACTTGGGGTAACCCAGGAGTCCACCAGTCCCTGGGCCTCCCCAGTGGTGCTGGTACCAAAGAAGGATGGCAGCACAAGGTTCTGTGTGGACTACAGGAAATAAATAGTCACACAGAGTCAGATTCTTACCATGTGCCTAGTACAGATAAAGCCCTACAGTACCTGGGTGGGGCTAAGTATCTTACCACTATTGAGCTTACCAAGGGCTACTGGCAGGTGCTCTTGACTCCCAGCGCTAGACAGAGGTCAGCCTTTGTGACTACTTTCGGCTTGTATGAGTTCATAATGATGTCATTTTGGATGAAAAATGCCCCAGTGACTTTCCAGAGGCTGGTAGATTGTATCTTAGCAGGAGCAACAGAATTTGCCCTTACCTACCTGGATGATATTGCCATATGCAGCCATTCCTGGCAAGAGCACCTTCAGCATCTCTGGGAGTTGCTGGGCAGACTATAGAAGGCAGGGTTGACCATTAAGCCCAGTAAGTGTCTGGTGAGTATGGCTGGGGTTTCCTACCTGGAACATAGAGTGAGGAGTGGTAGAATCATACCAGAACCTGCCAAAGTGGAAGGCATTCAGGCATGGCCTGCCTCTGTTACCAAAAAGAGGTGAGGGCATTCTTAGGGACATCAGGGTACTACAGCAAGTTTGCCCCCAGTTATAATACTATAGTTGCTCCCCTCACAGACCAGACAAGGAAAAACAGGTTAGATAAAGTACTGTGTACCCCAGCATGTGAGCAGGCATTCCAGAAGCTTAAAGGAGCTTTGGAAGGACCCCCTGTGTTAGCCATTCCAGATTACAGCAAAGAATTTGTTGCACAGGTGGATGCTTCAAACCATGGGGTGGGGCTGTACTCATCCAGATTTTCTCAAACGGGAGAAGAGCACCCAGTGGTATAACTCAAACATAGGCTCCAACTCAGGAAAGAATGTTATGCAGCTGTAGAAAAGGAATGTCTAGCCATAATGTGGGCACAGCAGAAACTTCAGCTTTATATGTATGGAAGGAAATTCACTGTAGTTATAGACCACAATCCCTTAATATGGCTACATCGAGCCAGCTGGCAAAATGGCAAGCTTTTGAGGTGGAGCCTAGGATTGCAGGCATATGATACAACAGTGTGGCACCACAGTGGGGTTAGCAATGCCAACGCAGATGGCTCTCATGACAGGGAATGGGGTAATGTATTCCCAGATAGGCTCATCCGTCTCAAGCACCATTTCTTAAGGGTCACTTGAAAAACTAGCTTGAGTCTTTGAGTTAGGGGGAGAAGTGTGACAAAGGGAGATACTGCCAACACAGCTATCTGGAATTTTGTAAATAATTGTATGTCATTTGTGAATATCAACATGATCTATATAATATGCTTGTGTTACAAATGTATTAGAACTGTATGTCATTTGTATATCAAACTGCTGGTGTGGAAGTGTGTGTTGGAAAGGTTTTTGCAAAGTGCGTGAAAGGTATCCACAGTGTACCCTACTGGAAAATAACAGAAATATACACACATGATTGTAGCTGTACAGATGTGTGTATTTTAACAGTGGAAACTGGGATACAGGACGTTAACCTCAGTCTAGTAAATTTTAGAAAAATATCTGAAATTAAATTACTTTATAGGCTAGGCCCAAGACACAGAGTCTGTGCTGAGAGGCTTTCGGTATTGTCCTGGAAGTGTTTTATTGTTTTATGACTTCCAGCATTTGCCAAAGATCTTAGAAAAAGCACTTGTCTGTGTATTTTTACAGGTAGATGCTAAGTGCTACCAGCTGCTATCAGTGGTTGTTTTGGGGCTGGGGACTAGAAGTCAAATGACAAGAAATTATGTCATTCTGCAAGCTAGCCCAGCAGTAATATTTGAGATATTAATTTGAGAACAATCTGAGACAGACACAGCATTCTGTATTCTGTCTTTGACCTGACAACAACTAGAGAAAATCCATTCCCCACATCTGCCTTGGTCTGTAAGTAAGCTTCTAGGGAATAGTAACTTTCTTAGATATAGTCAGGAATATAACAAAGCTTAGTTTAGATATTTTTCTTCATTTGTTTAATACTGTCCTGCACTGTTGTTTTAAATATTTCCTATGATTTTGAACTCTGATGTCACTGTAAATATATATTTAGTATTGTCTTGTTGTTTTATTATTTATTATTAAATATATTTAAACATTTCATTGTGGCCGATCTGTCTAGAGACATTTAAGTTCTGAGAGTACTTGCATATTTATTTGGTGACACTTAGGGCCAGTTCTAATAGCCTTGCTTTTGGTCAAACTACAATTTTTATTAATAGTAACATTACACAGTAAGATTAGACAGTCTTTGTTAAGGGCCTTAAAGTAGCTGATAAGGAGCTGGTGGTGGCAGTGATAACTACTTTACTCCAAGTTCAAGTAACCCCCCTCCACGTCATTGTTATTTATAGGTCCCCACCATGAACCATGAAAACCACACCACCTACCTGGATCTATTAGAGTCACTCACAATACAGCCAAACACACTGGTCATGGGTAACTTTAACTAGCCTTTCATTGATTAGGAAACATATACGAACACAAACACACTTGCCCTAAGATTCCTGGACTTTGTTAACACAAATGCTGTGGAACAGATAGTCTGCACCCCACAAGAGGCTCTAATGTCCATGACCTAGTCTCACCAACATGGGGGATCACTGCACCACCCCATATATAGGACCCTCCCTGGTAAAATCTGATCATAAATCAGTTGCGTTCAAAGTAACGATCATACCTGACACCCTCAGGAGCAAAAAGGTTGAAAATTTTCTCCAAAGCAAACTATAGCCTCCTAAGTGATGCCATAAATATTTTCAGACCCCCTGCTACCACTGACAGCAATGATTCTTATATGGAAGTGTACACAAATGCCCTGTATTAACACCTATACAAATGTATAGACTAAGCCTTACCAGATCAGATCAAAACAAGGTCCTCACAAAAAAAAAACAAGCCACCCTGGAGGACATCTAGCATAAATAGGTTATACAACAAGAAAAATAAACTTCTGTCAAAGAACAAGAGGGGAGCAGTCTCAGCAGAGAAGAAACACCCTCCACAGCTTTAACAAGCAAATGAGACATCTTGTAAAGTTCTCTAAAACTAATTATGAAATGAAATTAGCATCCCTAGCTAAGGATAGTCACAAGGTATTCTTTAGCCACATCTGAAATCTAAAAGGGAAGGTGCAGCTTTGTGCTGAATTAGTACTGGACAGTACTACTCATACTGAACCTGAAGACATTGTAAAGCTGGTAGCAGACAGGTTTGGTGAAAACTTCACCCCCTTGTCCCCACCAATCATACCCGAAACCATACCTGTCAAAAGTCTTCTACCAAGTATCTCCAAACAACAGGTCATAACTGCACTTTCCAAGGCCAAAAACACAGCCTCTATTAGACCAGATAACATCCCAAGCTGCTTACTAAATGGTCTAAAACAGAAGTTAGTGAAACCACTATGCACTCTCTTCAACCACAGTCGAAGTACTGGCTTCATTCCAGCTGAGTGGAAAACAACAACTGTAATCCCCCTGCACAAATTAGGTTCTTCAACCGACCCTGGGAACTATAGATCCATAAGCCTAACCAGCCTCATCTGTAAGGCCATGGAAAGAATCATCATGGACCTTATCAACAAGAATATGAAAGACCTTCAAACTCTTGACTCAACCCAGTTTGGCTTTGTTAAGGGCAGATCACACCTGTGAAAGTGGTGGACTTCTTTGAGAAGTCACCAAAGCCTTGGATGAAGACAAAACAGTACATGCTGCCTGTCTTGACTTAGTCAAGGTCTTTGACACAACCCCCCACTCAGGCATCATTGAGAAACTCACCCAGCTGGGGAATGACCCATATGTCACTAGATGGGTAGCCAACTGGCTCACCGACAGAATTCCTACAGTCAACGTTGTGGATTCCACATCTACCAGCAGACCTGTTACCAGTGTTGTTCCACAAGGATCTGTGCCAGGGCCACTATCGTTTGAAATTTATTTCTCAGAAATCTAGGTGAAAATAGATGGCCTGTAGCTAACAAGTTCACTGATGACTGCAAACTGGGTGCAATCATTGAATCCCCCACCAATCTCAACATACTACAAAATGGGCTTACACTAATAAATGATCGGTGCCAAAGCCACAGACTTAAACGTAATACAAAAAATGCATTATCACCCACTTTGGCAAAGGAGAAGTCCCTGAAAATTACATTATCAATAATAACCCCACAAGTTCAAACCCAATGGTGAGTGATTTGGGAATGCAGGCTGATAGAAACCTTAACTTTGATCATCAGGTGTCCACAGTGGTAAGGAAGGACTTCTGTGTTGCACATCTTATAAGTAAAGGCATAGCATTCAAAGCTAAGGAGGTTATAACTCCCCTATATTCGTCTCTCATCAGACCAATAATAGAGTGCAGTGCTCCCTTCTGTACCTCACCAAACACCTGCAGTAGCTGGAGAGACCTCAGAGGTTTCTCACAAAGAAAATTCAGGGTCTTCAACACTTGACCAACATGGATAGACTAAAGGCCCTGTAACTGCACTCTGTATCATATAGAGCAGTCTTGGACCCTGCCTTAATGGAAATGCTGCACATCCGCAAGTCATATGGGACAAGACTCACTCACTCTAGGGACCTTAACCTATCCGGCAACATTAACAGGACATGCTGAAGAGACATATATGGCTCCCAGAGGTTCCCACTCCTCTGGAGCAAACTCCCAATTCACGTTAAACAGAGCTCCTGTATGACTCTATTTAAACATAACATGGACAATTGTATGGGAAACCATAAATTTACCCCAGGTGTTTCACCTATGTCCCTCTTCGACAGGGGCAGGTGGTGCTGACCTTAGATTCACTTTGCAAATATAGACTATATATCTTGATCTATAAGGGACCAAGGATATATTATGGCTAGGCTTGTAAAGTCCCTAGGGTCAATAGCCTAGTAACCTTTTTCCACATTTTCAACACAGGGCTGGGGTGTCATATTACCTGTCACCATTTATCTTGATTCAGTGTCACACTCCTGCCTTCTTCGATACTCATGCCTAATAATCACAGATCTTCCCTCACACAATCCAGCCACTTCTTTGTTGGACTCTTTCATTTCCTTTTGACGTCTTCTCTCTGTTCCAACTCTTCTTCACCAGATTGTCTTCTGCTTTTCTGCACATGAGCCTGAACCACCATAATCTATTCTCTTTGATATTTCTGCATTTGGACCTACTTTGGCTTATTCTCTGATGTTCTCATTTCTTCAATTGTCCCACAGTAGGCATCCTACCACCATCTCAGGCACTTCATTTCCATCATCTGTAGCTTTCTCAATTGCTCTGCCCTTACTGTCCAGTTTTCTGAGCAGAGGTGTCCTAGGAATGTTTTCTTCCTCAGTAGTACTATTCACACCACTGTACACCTTACTTTTCAGATTTTTTAGCATTCTTATGGCATGCATTACACCTGGTACTCTATGCTAGATGGTTGCAGCCCCTCTGATTCTAGCTTTGACCTCTTCAGTCAGACTTCCCTTCTCCTCAACTACCCCTTCAACATACTTGAAGCTGTTAACTGTTCCACTATCTTCCCTTCTCTCTGAGTTCTCAGTGTCTTCTGATTTCCTCAGCTTGCTGCAATTATCACTGTCTTATCTGTGCTTAGTTTCATTCCATGTGCCTTCAGTTTTGCATTCCATTCCCCTTGCTCGGAGTCTGCCTGTAATGCCACATCATCTGCATACAGCAACTTTGTTGTTCTATCCCCTCCAAACTTTTTGCTAATGCAAAACATCACCAGTATACAAGCAGTGGGCTCAGAGATAATCCCTGATGCACATCCACTCCTACTGGAAACCCCTCTGAGAGACCAAATACTGTTTGTACTTGAGTCATTGGGACCTTGTACATAGCCTGCAGTAATTCTATCAATGTTTCTAGGACTTCAAACCACCACAAGACTGCCCAAATCAGCTTTCTTGGGGCCTTGTCATATGTTTTTTCCAAGTCTAGAAATGCCCACTTGGACTCTTTCTTTATCTCTAGCTTCTTACCAACTATCTGTCTCACTGCAAACATCGGTTCAGTTATGCTGCATCCTGATCTAAATCGGAACTGCTCTTCTCACATCTTACTTTCTACTGCTCTGCATATCCATTTATCAATCACCCTCTCCAGAACTTTCATGCAGCGTGACAGACACTTGATACCGCTACGCTGCCCACAATTTTTGATATCCCCGTTATTCTTGTACACTGGCATGAGTATGCTTATTCTCCAGTCATCTGGGATATGCCTTTCTCTCCACACTGCTATGAGTACCCTCAGGAGCCATTTCTCCCTTATCTCACCCTGCATCATATCTGCTAGACCTCATGTGAGCAATCTGCTTTCCATGACTTCATTTTCCTTTGTGCTGTTCTTACTTCTGCTCTAATTAAACCCCCTCACAAAACAAACAAGCAAAAAATATACCTCTCACTTCCATCCAATATCCATCCTCCCAGTTCTTGGCAAACATCTAGAAAAGATAGTCTACACTCAGCTCTCTCTGCATATCCATCAGCACCACCTGCTCTCCTTCAAGTAGCATGTGGCTTTCTTGCAGTTGCCTTATTTATAGACTTGACAAAGTCATTTGACCTCATTGACCACTATCTTTTACAGAAAAAGATAACTCAAATTGGTATCAGTCCAGATGTCAGTCCTGGCTTAAAAACTTCCTCACAGACAAGCACTTCAAAGTTAAAACATCATCTTCCTAATCAGAATTTGTACCTCTTACCAAATAACTACATAGATCCATTCTTGGCCTCATCCTCCTCTCCATATTCATACTTTACCCAAGTAACCAACTCCATTACTAGACCTAACAAAACTAATCCCCCAGATTCCACTCTTGACTGGATCCTAGTCACCCATCTAAATAAAATCTCAAACTCTGGCACCTTACCAGACTCCATTAGTGACCAGCTGCCAGCTTTCATCCACCGAACAACTTACTCCCCAACTCACCTACACCAATACATTTACCCATGTAACCTTAGTAACTCTGACTCTACATCTTTCTCTGACTACCTCAAATGAATACACTGGATTACTCTAAAAACTCTCCCTCTAGACAATGCCATAGACTTTTTTAAATCTACCTTCTTAAATGCCCTAAACTCCCTAGCTCCACCAAGAACAAAAAGAATAAAAACCAATACCACCCCATGGCTAACCAAAGATACCAAAAGACTTATGCAACAAAGAGACAAATCCTAGAAACTTTACCACCTCAACAAGCAGCATGAAACACTTCTTAAATATAAACAACTCCACAACCTTGTTAAAAAAACAAATTATCAAAAACAAAAAAATCCTACTATATTAAACTCCAATCCAACCACTCCAAAAACCCGACAGTTCTTGAATTCAATTAACTTACTTCTCAACCCAGGTAACAAAAACCATCCCTGCTCTGACACCAGCAAATCTGATCCAGAAATAGCCTCTCTGTTCAAATCCTTCTTTACCAACTCAATAGCAGAACTAACCAAGACCTTCCTATACAGCAGTCCTTCTCCTCAACTCAACCCCTCTACCCTGGCCTCCACCCAACCCAATATCCGTAACCCTCCTCCCATATTAGAACTTAAACCCATCTCTACCTCCTACATAAAAAAATATTCTCCAAACTAAAACCATGCTCCAATGCCCCTGACAATATCCCATCTCTCTTTCTAAAAACTGCTGCAGATGGAATCACCATCCCCATTAGCATCCTGATTGATAGATCCATACAGGAATCCTATGTCCCAAAACTGTGGCATCCAGCCTTTATTCTTCCTCTTCACAAAGGAGGCAAAAATAATAATATCTGAAACTTCTGCCCCATAGCTATCCTCTCCCCAATCTCAAAAATTCTGGAAAAATGCATCCACCTCCAGCTCATGCCTTTCCTAACCAGAAACCAACGTATCACTCCAACCCAATACATCTTCCGACCTGACCATAGCACAATAAATGCTCTTCTCTCTTTCTTAGATACAGTCAACCAAGCCCGTGATTCTGGAGAAATAGTATCAACAGTTCTATTGGATCTCTCCAAGGCATTCGACACTGTCTCCCACAGCCATCTCCTGAGCAAGCTTTCTAACCTTAATCTCTCTCAGAATACCCTATCCTTGTTCTCAAGTTACCTGTCTGATATATCTCAGGCTGTGAAATGGAGAAAAGGCACCTCACCTTTCCTGCCTACCCCCACTGGTGTACCTCAGGGATCCATCCTTGGTCCAATGCTGTTTAACATTGTTATCAATTATTTCCACTCGGCCACACCTAACACCAAAATCAGACAATGTGCAGATGACTCAACTTTAGTCTGCTCTGCCTTTACACTCCCTGAGCTCCAAACAAAGACACAAACTGCCTTCTCTACTACAGAGAACTGGATGCATCAAAGTCATCTTTTTCTAAATACTAACAATCCACAATATTGCTATTCTCTCCCTCAAAATCCTTCTTTCTTGATAAAAACTCCTTCCAAATTATCAGCCATAACAACTCTCTCATAGAGGTCATTCCCTTCGCTAAACTACTTGGAGTAACTATAGATGAACACCTAAAATTTAATATCTACATACAGAAAAACATAAAAAAAAACTTGGTATGCTATACAGAAACAACCACTTTCTCTCTCCTTCTACTAGAAAAACTCTCATCACTACCTATCTACTTCCCTCACTAATGTCCTTTACTAACCAACCTGTCTTCCTCTATCTCTTCCAAACTTGAAAAATATTATAATAACATTTCTAAATTCGCCACCAAAGCCAAATACTCCTCCCATCATTGTACTGCCCTCCACTTGTTAAACTGGCTAGAACTCCCAAACTATCTAGACTACCTCCAACTTATTACAGCCCATAGGCTAATATTCAAGACTACTAAATGCCCTGCACTAACCAACATCCTACAACCATACACCCCCACATAGAACTCTTAGATCAGCAGACCAAAACCTAATCACTGTCCACAAACCTAAGCGTCCTGCTGGACAACATCTCCTATCATTTTCCTTAACCAAAAAAAGGAATTCTCTCCCACCTTTGTTAAGGACTTCAGAAAGCATTGATAACTTTAAATCTCAGCTCCATTCTTACCTCTCCTTTTATTGGAAATGCAACTGCATTCTCCCGACCTAGCCTACTTTTACTTCACTCCATCTTGAATTTCTAAATACCTTGGCTCACTCTGAATATTTGCTAATCCAATGATACTGCTATCAATGTATATAGTGTAAATAGTTTTTTTTTCTCTCTTCTCTTTGAAATGGACAAATAACTGACATCCTCAAGATTTATATGCTATGTAACCACTGTACAATTTACATTTCTAACTTGAAATGTATTTGTATTTTGTAACTCTTTTTACTATACTTTGATGTATCTTTAACTATACTATGTATTTTGGAGCTTTTCTCCCCGGGCCTCCACTGAAAATGGGCTCCCTGAGCCCAGTGGACCTCCCCGGTCATCAAACTGGAAATAAATAAATAAATAATAGATAGACTGCCTTGTGACCTCCTCCATCTTCCACTCATCCTCTACACTGACAGCATGGCCATTTACTGCTCAGGTCACTCCCACACCAACATTCAATGCCAACTCCAGTCTGACTTACATGAACTCCACTAATAGGTCATAAACCATAAATGACTTCTCAACCCCAACAAGACAAAAACTATGCTTTTTGGAACTTCCCAGAAAATTCACAAAACTCCTGACTTTATCTTCAGCTTATTCAACCATTCCACCTACACCTTCAGATAGCTAGGATTATGGCTTGCTCAGTCATTCAACTTCTATTTCTGCATAGACAAAGTGAGAGCCAAGGTAAACTCTGTTATCCACTGGGCCAAAAATATCTCTCCTTTTTTATCCCAACTAACCAGAGCAGCCATCAGCAAAGGAGCTCTCCTTTCTCAGCTTGAATATTAATTCCCAATTTTCACTTCAGCCAACAAAAAAACAAAACACTGCTATACCTCAGGCAATCTCTAACAGCATCTGCCAACTCATTTTAAACTCACCTGCTTCAACACAAATTATATCACACGATCCCTATCTCCATTTCCAAGTTTCTTCTTCTCTCCTATATTTACTGAAGGCTGACCCACTTTGTGCCTTTAAGGAATGCTATATAAAGTGTAAAATATTCTGGTGTCTAGTGTTTCCCTTACACTACATCTTTTGTGCTGCAAACCTTTGTTCTATTAATTTTAAGTGTCTTTAAGGCATGATATAAAGAGTTAGCCCTGGTGTTTAGCACCCCCCCACAATGTTGTATGTAGGATTTGCTGAATAGTCTATGTGATTGGGTAGAGATAGGACAGCTGCCCCCACAAGCACACATTTCAGAAATTCATTCATAGACACACACACACACACACACACACACACACACACACACACACACCTGAACACAGTCATGTACACACTCACCCATTCTTCCATACACAAACGCATACTCTACCTATCCTATAACTGTCCCCTACTGTGATCTCCCATGCAAGCAGACAAAGAGACAGACAGATGGACACACACACACACACACACACACACACACACACACACACACACACACACACACACACACACACACACACACACACACAGACACCCCCACACACACACACACACACACACACACACACACACACACACACACACACACACACACACACACCTGAACACAGTCATGTACACCCTCACCCATTCTTCCATACACAAACGCATACTCTGCCTATCCTATAACTGTCCCCTACTGTGATCTCCCATGCAAGCAGACAAACAGACAGACAGATGGACACACACACACACACACACATACACACACACACACACACACACACACACAGACACCCACTAACACCCCCCCCCCCACACACACACACACACACACACACACACACACTTCTCTGAAGTACATGCCAACACTAAGGGACTCTAGCTAGCAAAGTTCGCAGATGACTGCAAACTGTGAGCCATTATTGAATCCCCAAATTATGTGGATACTCTACAAAAGGGCCTTATAGAAACAGATACTTGGTGCCAGAGCCATGGGCTCAAGCTCAATGCCAAGAAATGTATAGTTATCCCCTTTGGGAAGAAACATGTACCCATGAATTACCACATACGTGGCAGTACACTAAATACCGAAAGTGTGATAAGAGACTTAGGGACATAGGTGGACAGTGGTCTCACCTTCGATAACCACATCGCCACAACAGTCAGGAAATCTTTCTATGTGGCACACCTCATCACTAAGGGCTTTTCATCCAGAAAAAAGGAGGTTATTGTCCCACTGTACTCATCCCTCATTAGACCCATTATAGAATACAACATCCCGTTTGGTATGTACCTCTCAAGACATCTGCAACAACTGGAAAGGCCGCAGAAATACCTCACTAAAACAATCACAGGCCTAAAGCAGATGCCCTATGCTGACCACCTTAAAAAACTCCAGCTATACTCTTGTCGCATATTGTCTACTCAGAGCGATCTCTGCTTAACATACAAGGCCATGTCAAACCCAGAGCTGTTGGACATGCTACAGTTAAAGAAATCCCAATCCCTCAGAGCCACACACTCCAGGGATCTAAACCTTGTCATCACAATAAACAAAACATGCTGGAGGGATAGGTTCTTGACCCAGAGACTCCCCAGACTCTGGAGCAGACTGCCCATACATGTCAAGCAGAGCGCCTCTTTGGCCCTCTTCAAAAGGAACCTTGACGATTGAATGGGAGAAAGGAACTTCACCCCGGGGATCATGTCAGTCAGCCTGCTAGACAGGGGTCCAGGGAAGTAAATAGTGTGGGAAGAAACAGCCAGGGAATTGTTATGGCTAGGCTTATATAGGCCCTAGGGCCAATAGCCTAGTGCCAACCTATGAGCCTATGTTTGGTATGTACCTAACCAGGCATATCCAACAACTGGAACACCCACAGAGGTTCTTCACAAAAAGAATACAGGGCATAACATATCCATTACAGACCACCTCAAGGCCTTATCCCAGTATTCTGTCTCCTATAGGCTGTTGAGGTAGATCTATTCCTGGCATACAAAGTATTGTCAGACCCCGCTCTGATGAACCTCCTGCATATCCGCAAAACAAGCACCACACAAATTACCTATTCTAAAAACTTAAACCTTGCCTGTGATATAAATAGGACCTGCTGGAGAAACAGGTATGTATCCCACAGACTAACCCTTCTCTGGAACAGGCTGCCATTCCATATGAAGAAGAGTTCATCTCTTACCCAACTTGACTGTAACTTGGACAATTGAAAGGGGAACAGGAAATTCATCCCTTGTTTGGCATCTATGTCTTTAATGGACACAGGCAGTCTGTAAATGGTTCATCTCTTAAGACCCTGCTTGTAAATGTTTCACCTCCCAAGTCCCTGCTTACACTTATTAAGGATACCAGAACTTGTCAGAAATGTGGGATGCGTAGACTAGGAAACACCTATGAACCTATAAGATAAGTTTATGAAACTCTGATGGTGAAAGGGTGGATTTTAAATATGTACCTAAAATAGGAATTGAATAATAAAGATAGGATGATTTTAATACTGTTAGTGTATTATTTGCAAAATTACAATAAAAAGGACAAATTGATCAAAATAAGATAAATTAAACAATGACAGGAATGGCTTTACTGTGTTAAACTAGTAATAAATAAAGCAAAACTGCTATAACACAACCAAAGATGTTTAATAAATAAGCACTTTTGTTCAATTTATTTATTTAACATTTGTTTACTGGGAAAGTCTGAATAGGTTTGAGCCTATTTTCACTGGAGGCCTGGGGAGAAATGCTCCACACAGGTGACACCCCAGCCAATATAATACAGACCTTATAAAAATAATACATAATTAGAAGAAGGGTAGATTATTTTTTTTTATTTTATTATTTTACATTTGTTTACCAGGAAGGTTTGACTGAATAAAGGTCCTTTTTCAGCAGAGGCCAGGGGAGAAAAGCTCCATATAACATGGGAAGAATGCACAAATACGAGTTATATATAAACAACAGATAGACATATATAGCTACAATGCAATATATACAAAGTCATACCACTTAATTACATTTTCCATCACAAGCATCTATTACACATATTGAGATCAACTTTCACTATGATTAATTAGATACAGGGAGATTATCTATGTATTGTCTTTCAAGTGAAAAATCAATGAGAACTATACTGTATAACCAAATAAATAGGAGAAAGTGCCTCGTTACAAACAACTAACCAAAGAAATCATTCTGGTGAAGTCCTTTTGATACAGATGAAAGCAGATAAATTTGTTTGTGATTAAAGGTTTGCTGAGCATTCTTTCTTGTGGTAGGCATAGTGGTGCCTGTACAATTTCTTTGGTATGAAAAAAAAAAAACAATATATATATATATATATATTAGTGTTATTTTAAAACTGGCAGCAGAAATGAAGAGGTAAGCAAAGGTTAGGATAGCAGAAAATATACTGGTATATCTTTAAGAAACAGATGTAGACACAAAGGAACTCATGTCATATTGACTTACCTCTAACTCATGATAACTGCAGGAAAGATGTGTAGCTGTGAATGTCACACTAGCCTCTGTTTCTTCACTCAGCCATTATAATAATTTCTATAACTGAATATCGCATGGTGGCAGAATGACGAATGGAGCTGTTTTCCATGCAAAGGAAAATTCAAGAGGTTTATTTCCACAATGGAATGAAAATAATATCACAGCTATAGTAAGTCAGAGGCATTGCTTTTACATTTTATTTATTTATGTATTTATTTATTAACATTTGATTACCAGGAAAGCCCAACTGGGAAGGTGACCATTTTCAGTGAAGGTCCAGGGAGAAAAGTTACAAAGTATTGCAAAAGCATTTTTTAAGAAAAGTAAATTTAAAAGCTGCAAAAAATATACAAAAACTTCTAACAGTTTAACTAATTATACCAAATTAGACATACTGTGAAAACATTGGTTTAGAATAGATGCAAATTATATGACTTGATAATTGGAGAAATTTTAGCTAGTTTCTAGAAATTAAAGGTAAGTTAGTGTAATGCAAACAGGAACTGCAATATGAAGTGGGAGAAAAAGAAGGTTATGGCATATATAGATAGTCAGGGGAGATAAACCGATTGAGTAAGGAAGTGAGTGAAGAAGAGGTAGTAAGGAGGTATAAGGTATGAGTAATACTTGTTCATATTTTGGGATATAATTCATCCTTGAGTTTAGCAAGAACAGAGCCAGATTTTGGCTAGGAAGTTTTTCAGAATTGGTTTTAAAGGACTGGAGGGAGATAATATATCGACCTGACAGATACAGATAATGAGCCGAAGGCCTTAACAACAAAGTATAAGTACAGGCCGTGCCCAGCAGATTTGATATGTTTATGGACAGAGAGGAGTTTTTGGTCACTGGATCACAATGACTAAGTGGGAACATAGTTTTGTAGAATGGTATTTAGCGTTGGACAAGCAGATGGAAACTGGATAACTTCATATTTGGTAAGAAGCTGTATGTATGTTATTTGATATGGAAGTTCTAACTAATTTAGTACTAAACATTGCATATAATACGCTATTCTGTAACATCTAGCAACAATTGTATAAGCATATCTCGGGAACTTATAAGGCTGAATGCAACTATACTAAAACTTACCAATCTGTCATACAAACCTATCCAGGATGCAATCAACCAAACACTGATACCAGCCTAACATACGATGGATCAGGATACAAATTCAGTCCTCCACACCCATTCTACTGTCTAAATGTAATAATGTCAATGGAAAACAGGGCTGCCTATCATAAAACTGAAATGAAAACATTGAAAATATATTGAAAATTGAAAAACAGACATTCAGAAAACTGAAATTGGAATAAACAACTGTGTATGAATACTGGAGTGAACATAACATACCAAATAAAAATAAATTCCCATTTTTCCACTAAAAACAATGGCATGTGAGATGGTCTGCTTTTCTTTGTCCAGTGTTCAACATGTAGACATGCTTACTAAAGGGGCACCTAAAAATGTATGCTAAAATGTATGGTGGCGGCAACTATGGTATGATTTTGATACAGTTACTGAAATAACTCGGATTAAGGTTGTTTTATTTGTCTGCGAAGTGTAATTGTAAACTAATCAAAGGATTGTTCACTGCAAATACTAAAAATATATCATCTGAGATGATTAGTATTTATTTTCTTTGTAAGGGTGTTTCAGTTACATAACAAATTTCACTACTTCTCAGTCTGAAAGTTTATTTAGCCCTCTTCTATTATAGCTCTGTTTATATTACTCAGAGCTGACACAACATTTTAGGTATCTTTTCCTATCATAGTTGACTGCTGATTGCTGCATCTTTCTTTTTATATTTTGGGAACAGTTTGGCTTAAGATGTTAATGTTATTGCTATTGGCGAGCCCTTGACATGCAATGTTAGAAGAGAGAAGCTGACTAGAAATCTGTCAATAGGTAACACTTGTTAGCAGATTTCAGAAGTATAAAAGAAATGTAGGATATCTACCTAGAGGAGCATATTCTCATAGATGTATATTAGTATGTTATGTGCAGATAGTTGTTTATATTCCCATTTTCAAGATATACCAAGTAAGCCAACAAAGGAGGGTTTTTATGACTCTCAAAAGTTCAGTTTTTCAGAATGGCAAAAACAGCATTAACCAATCATTTCTTTTATGTCTGCCTAGTTCAAGACTAACGTATTGTTATCAGATACCTGGAGTATATAGGGAGGTTTGGTATCCCTTTGGTATTTTGTAGCATAAAAAGAATCACAGAACCAGAATGAGTTTACCTTGGATAAAGTGAAAACAAACAACAGATGCACAGTGAAGAAATGAATCTTATTTTACAGGAAAGAGCATTCAACTACACGTCACTAGTAAGGTAATTAATGAGTACCAGGAAATAAGAATTTATGTGAACCTGGGCCCTTTGGAACAGCTAATTGAAGAAAATAATTGTGATCCCACTGAGAATGCTAACAGGGTTTTAACCTGCAATGAAAAACTATATTGACTACTATCAGATGGTTGATAGGGTGGGGTTATTAAGTGGTTGACTACAGTGAAATGTAAAGACCACAATGGGTGTCTTTATGTGAAGGCAAGAGCTGCTCAAGACTCAAGGGATGAGCAACGTTTATACAGAAGTGCTGTAGATAATACAGCAGGGCAGTGACACAGTGTCATTGAATTTGGTGGCAACGTTTAAAAACGTTTATTCAGATGATAAAGTGGTACTTATCTTTCTGTTTATTTGTATAATGCTTTTAAGTCTTGCAGAACTACCCCAAAATACCTGCCTTATTTTACCCGGTATGAAAATGCTTTGATGATTGACATATGCTTGTGCATATTTTATAAACTGCATAAGAATCAGCAAATACTCATTGGAGTCAATGAATGAATGTTTAACAGAAAAATGAATGAACTCTGCCCCTTCTCCTCACTATTAGTTTCAGATATGCAAATACCATTAATTAACCTGATTAACAAAAGAGTTACTTTTCTGTTTTCATTGGTTGGATCTTCTCTCAGTAAGCAAACATGGCACATGTACAAATTGAAACTGCAGATTTGTTGCTGACTAGAATCTTCCTTTTTCTCAGGACTAGGAATAAAAATGTTGGTTAAAAATCTTGCACGAGCTACTTTTGTGCCTGACTTTAGCCGATGACTTTACTGAAATATGAAGAAAGGTTTTTTTTTTCACTTTTACATGATAGGGATAACTATTGAATCTACTGCATATTTATGCAGTGAATGGAGATGAAAATGTGAAAATACAGAGGTGAGAATTATGAAATTAGCCAAAGTGGTGGTATAGAAAGACAAAGTACAGACAATATCTCAGCCACTCAGGGTCTGAATAGTCACCCAGATACAGGAGAGGGTGTCAGGGAAGAAGAAGAATGCTCAGGTGTAAGAATACTCTTCTTGCAGTGGAAGGGTAGCCGAGGATGTGTACCCCAAGAACATGGATCACATACTGAGCTCTGATGGAAACTGCAGAAAGAAAAGACATGTCTTCTTTCAAGGGGGGAGAGAGCTTCTTGAGGTTGTGTCTCCCTTGGTAATGTGGATGACTGCCCTCACATTGCCCATAACATACTCATCCCTTTAGCACTACTGTGATATGTGTACAGAAACCAGTAGGGTCCTATGTACAAAAATGTCACTTTCATGGATAAAAGGCCATTCACTCAAAATGCAGGGCCATGTCCCTTACACCTGCTACTTATATGTCCTATGTTTAACATTACTTCAGTCTCAATCTTTAAAAGCAAACAGAGATTGCTGTGCATCAGGGTAAACAGAAATCATTTAGATACCACAATCTTGATCTTTAGAAAGTACACAGGGGAATGGCACATTAGTAACCATGCATTACAGAACTAACCACTATTGCATCACAACTAAGCCTGCCAGGCACAATTGTCAAAGACAGAAACAAAAAAGTAACACAGTTCATGAGGGTTTACTATTACAAGGACAAGATTCAAAAACACATCTAGCTAAATCACCAAAATGGACCAATGAAACACGGAACTCTGAAAATACAGATTTCCAAACAACACCTTTGTATATCAATGTGTTTGCATATACCTTTAAGAAACTATCCAAAGGCTTGCACAAGTGTATAAACTTAGCATGTGCAAGCTAGACTGCCATTTTGTAGTTAGCCGTTGAGATGTAGGCATGCATGTATGTAAGGTCTGTCTGTTAACCAGTTTGTTCATATTTTATGATGACGCTACCCATCCCGATGTGTTTCTATGAATTAAAGCATCTAAAGGAAACCCCGTGCCTGCTTGTCTTCAATGTTAGAGAAGAACAAGTGACATGGTATCAGAATGGGATCCAGGGTTACAGCCAGGAGGCAACCAACTAGAAACTGAGGAATATAAAGGAGTGAACCATCCCTACTGCACATATACTTCGCAAAACAGGTCAGAAATGAATTTTAGATATTAAAACTTGCTCAGCACTATTTCTTATTTGCATAATATGAAATGAGGCATACAGAACATTCTAAATGATGTTTGCATAAACTGATATGTACAATATTGATAAAAATATTTTAATTACTATGAAAAATGTTTGAAATAAAGTCTGAATTGCATAAAATAAAATAAAAGGAAATGACCACATTTTCGCAAAGCATGTATTTTAGTATTAAGCAAACATATTCAAGTTATCAGAAGTATATAAGGTATTCCCATGTTTGTGCAGTGTTACAGTAAAGCTATTTCACAAAGTGCAGCCACTACAGGGCACATTTCACAGAATACAGCCATTACAGAGCACATTTCACAAAGTGCAGTTTTTGAAGAGTTTATTGTGCATTTGAATGTTGTTGCAAGCTCATAGAATAGTTTGTTTGTACATAATTACAAGGGCCATAGTTTTAGTGTGTTTGTGTATACTTTGTGGGCATGGCAGATGGATTTTGAAAACCCACTGCACTTGTGTTTGACAGTAATATTGCTGGGAATTGGAGAGTGTTTGAGCAAGAGTATAACATTTTCATACAGGCTGCATTTTCTGACAAAGATGACCATACAAAGACGTTTATGCTGCTTAATTTAGCTGGGTCAGAAGCTATAGAATGGGAACATTAATTTGTGTATGCACCTGCTGTGTATATAAGAGAGGGGGAAAAACATCATATTGTTGTACCAGCTGAGTCAAGGGAGGGCCCAGAGTGCTTAAAATGTAAATTTAGAGAAATGTGTAACCCCCAGACAAATGTTACAATGGAAAAGCACTTATTTTACACAAGGGATTAAAAGCCTAATGAAACTTTTGCAGCATATATAACTGACCTGAGAAATAAGGCTAAAACGTGCAGATTTGGTGATTTAAGGGATGAGTTGATAAAGGACAGAGTTGTATGTGGTATTAAAGATGATGCTGTGAGAAACATTTTGCTTCATGACAGTGGACAGTGATTTAACTATGAGTAAGGCCATTGAGATTTCACAGAAAAGCACACAAATATGCCTACAAATGAATATAGCTGTAGAAGGCACAGTGATAAAGGTCATGTTGGTAGTATGCAGCACATGGTTAAAAGAAGCAGGCTCAAGTGCATGGCAGCAACTGTAGCCCCTGCAACACTCACTGGTAAACCCTAGAACTTTCTAGCAAATTTCAGAGTTTGCACAGTCTCAGTGAAGCACAAAAGTGAGTCAGCAAACTCAAAGCATGGGCCCCAACCTAGTTTCATTGCCAACTGCTGTAATTGTGGTGTAAGTCATGAATCTAAAAGGGAAAAGGGTTTAGCTTTTGGTCAACAATGCCACAAATTTAATAAATGGGATAATTACAAAAGATTTTGTAAATCAAAAATGCCACATTCTTTTAATAAAAGGGAACATTTTAAGAAATGAGTTTATCAATTAGAAAGCTATGGAATAGGGCCACTCTTTATGTTGGTGGTGTGTCAGTGCTTCATGAAACAGTTAATGCAGTAGATTTAAGTGCAAAGAATGAAGTATTTTGTACTGTTCGGATAAATGGCAAACCCATAGAGCTCAAGGATGATACAGGTTCCAAGTGCAATGTTATGTCAGCAGAAACTTTTGCTAGAGTGTAAAGGTGAAAGGCTTGATTATGCAAGGTGTGTGAAGCTTGTTGCTTATGGAGGTGAAGAAATTCAAACTGAAGGCTCAGTAGTGTTTTCATGTTACTCTGCCGGAAGAAGCTATGACTTATTATTCTATGTGGTCAAAAGGCATGTCCAGTCATTATTAGGGCTCAGAGACAGTTTGACAGTGGGACTGCTTTCATTTAACAAGTCCACCATGTTAGCTTAAAAGACCACTACTCTAATTTTGCCCAGCACAAAAAAGTTTAGATTCAGGCTACAAGAAGTTATTTATGTTGGTCATTTATTTACCAGTACAGGACTATGACCAGATCTTTCAGGACAAACAACTATTCTCCAGATGCCAGATCCAAACAATATTCAAGCCCTGCAACATTTTCATGGCATGGTCAATAAACTAGGCAAGTTCATTCCAGACTTAAGCCAACTTTCAGCACTGCTCTGAGGGCTGACATGCAAAGATGTATCCTGGTCTTGGTTACAGCAACACCAAAGAGCATTTGATGTCCTGAAACAGAGAATTGCTAGTCCACCAACTCTCAGACATTATGATGTTCACAAGCCAGTTACACTTTCCTGTGATGCTTTAAAATTTTGTCTTGGTGCATTCATTCTACAAGAGGATCAGCCTGTTGCCTGTGTGTCGAGAACTCTTACCCAAAATAAGATGCAGTATGCCCATATCGAGAAATAGCTTTTGGCAATTGTGTTTGCATGTTCGAAGTTCCATGATTAAGTTTATGGTAGACCTATCCAGATCAAAACAAACCACCGACCTCTAGTCACTATTTTGAAAAAGCCCATGCATTCAGCTCCAGCCTAACTGCAACTCATGATGCTGAGATTGGAAAAGTACAATGTCAATCTTGTCTAGAAGAAAAGCAAACTTCTTTATCTTGCAGATGCATTATCCACATCAACCAGAAACACCACAGAACAGCATGAGAATGATAACCTTTATTTTGAAGTCATGGAAATGAAACATTTTTCTTCCACACATCTTGATGAGCTGAGAGATCACACAGCTACAAATCCAGTTTTACAGAGGATCAACCACTTTATCAATCAAGGATGGCTGTCAAAGCAATCTAGTTTACTTCAAGAAGTGCAACCTTATTTTCCATACAGAGATGAGATTTTGTCCGACAAAGGTATCATTATGAAAGGTCCAACAGTAATTGTTCCAAAGTCCTTCCAACCAGAGTATATTACTATCTTGCATCGTGGTTACCCAGGAACCGACTCTACCAAAAGAAGGGCAAGAGGACTAGCATTTTGGCCTTCTATGTCATGAAATATTGAGAGAGCACTTTCATCTTGTCCAGTGTGCAATAGTACAAAGCTACATCAGCAGAAGGAACCTCTTTAGCTTAACCACATTCAAAAACTACATTGGTCGACAGTAGCCACCGACATCTTTGAGTGGAATGGTCAACATTATTTGGTGTTAGTAGACTCTTACTCCAATTGGTTTGAGATTGACCTACTTCCTAATCTAGCATCCAGTACAGTCATTACTAAGATGAAGCATCATTTTGCTGTACATGGAAGTCCACATAAGTTTATTTCTGACAATTGAACACAGTTTACAAGCCAACAGTTCAAAGGATTTTGCTGAAGAATGGGACTTTTCTCATGTCACAAGTAGCCCAGAGTACCTGCAGTCAAACGGTTTGGCAGAACGTGCAGTTCAAGGTGCAAAGCAGTTACTTGAGAAGTCAAAGAGATAATAGTGATGTTTTCCTGAATCTCTCAAACCTCAGAAATGTTCCTTGTGATAAACATCTTGATTCACTTGCTCAGAGACTCCCGTTGAGACAAACAAGAACCACATTACCAATCAGCAGTCAATTGTTGGTTCCATGTGACAAAAACAACAGATCAGTGAAAAACAATCTGCTGAAGAAACATCTAACTCAGAAGTTCTACTATGATAAAACCAGCAAGCCACTCAATCCATTACGAGAAATAGAAGTGGTAAGGATGCAAATGTCCAAAGGTTATGATCAGATTGGTGTTGTGAAGAGTATTTGCCCAGAGCTGAGATCATACATTGTGGAATCACAAGTAGCAGAGTTTAGGCAGAATCAGAAGCATTTGAGGCTGGTGTCTGAGCCTATACCACAGCACATAGCCTGTGAGAAACACTCTATCTCAGAGTGAGTTGTTCGGTGTTCCAGTTCCAGAGGACATTCCAATTCCTGTGATGAATCCAGAAGTTCCGGATACTAGTTGTGCACTGCAGACTGTCCCTGTTGCTAAGTTTGGGCCACACTGTTATGTTACAAGATATGGTTGCCTCTCTAAACCCTGTAACAGATATGAAGCAACTTGGACATAAATACTGTGTTTTGTTTCTGATGTATATAGTAATGCATGTCTAACGCTGATTATTGTTTTTACAAAGGGCAATCTTTTTAACAGGGAGAAGTAGATCAATGTGTGAGTATATACCTTTAAGAAGCCATCCAAGGGCTTGCACAAGTGTATAACATTGAGCACATGCAAGTCTGACTGACATTTTGTAGTTAACTGCTGAGATGTAAGCATGTATGTATGTAAGGTCTGTCTGTTAACCAGTTAGTTCGTATTTTGTGATGATGCTATCCATCCTGATGTATTTCTATATATTAAAGCATTTTAATGAACTGCCTGCTTGTCTTCAGTGTTAGAGAAGGACAAGCAACAACCTTGAATCCTCAAAGACCCTATCTCTCTGGACCTAGGAGCAAGCACTGACATGGGTCAAGAAAGGGGGCAAAGTCAGACATTCAGTATTGTTGGCCCTTGGCATTCCAGATGTTGAAATTCTATGTTGTTTGAAATTGCTTCAATAGAGTTTCCAAGTCTCAACCTTGTAATTGTAAACCATTCTAGAGATGCCCTGGCAATGACTTGGAAATGTTGTTGTGGACAGACAATACAATTAAAGACTGGCCTTAAAATCAACAGCAAGGAAAGAATTTCATTTTGTTTGCAATCTTACAACTAGTGTATAAAGCTGACAGATTACATCAGTATCAATGAAATTCACTCCACATGTTACACAGCACATCATGCTATTCTAAGTGGACAAACTAATCAAGTTGTTTTTTGGCAAAAGAAATATAGTACCTGTGACATGTGGATGTTTGTCAAAATGGTCAGTATGTTAAGCAGAGATCGCCTCTGAGTAGACGATATGCGACGGAGTATAACTGGAGTTTTTAAGGCAGTCATGCAGAAGGGAGCATTGTACTGAATTATCGGTCTAATCAGGGCAGAGTATAATGGAATTATAATATCCTTAGAGCTAGGTGTGATGCCTTTACTTATAAGATGTGCCACATAGAAGGATTTCCATACTACTGTGGATACATGGTGGTCAAAGTTCAGGTTGCTATCAACCTGAGTACCCACATTATGTACCACTAGGTCTACACTTAAGTGGGTGCTGTGTATAATGTAATTAGTAGGGATGTCATCTTTCACAAAGGAGAAAATAATGCATTTGTTTGCATTTATCTTTAGTCCGTGGCTCTGGCACCAGTCATTCGTCAGCATTAATCCTGTCTGCAGTATATTAACATTATTGAGGGACTCAATGATTGCTCCCAATTTACAATCGTCAGCAAACTTGGTCAGCCACAGGCTGTCCAAGTTCGCCTGGACTTCTGAGAAATAAATTCCAAGCAGTAAGGGGCCCAACACAGAGTCCTGTGGTATGCCACTGATGACTTGCCTTCAGGTAGAGGTGAAGTCACTCACTTTGACAGTATGTGTTCTGTTGGTGAGCCAGTTGGCTACTCATCTACAATGTTCATAGATTCATAGGTACGTACTAGGCTAATGGCCCTGGAGCCTTTACAAGCCTACCCCATAGAAGTGCCCTGGCATCATGCTGCCTGATGTTAGTTCCCCAAACTGGGAGAGTTTCTCTATAATACCTGAGTGGGGGATTGTGTCAAATGACTGGGCTAAGTCAAGATATGCGGTATATACTGTTTTTCCCTCATTCAGGGCCTTGGTGACTTTCTCAAAGAAGTCAATCATGTTTAACAGGCTTGAACTACCTTTAACAAATCCAAACTGGGTTGAGTCCAGAGTTTGGAGATTGCCTACTTCCTTGTTAATAAGATCTCTTACTTTTTAATTTCTCCAAGTCTTTTGGGTTTCTAATAACATGATAGGAATGAACCCCATTCCTAAGTCAAAGTATGATTAAAGTTCATGAAATTAGTATTGTTTCAATCTTTGATGATAGCCAGAAGTGCTCTTCGCAACACCCACAATGTGCCCAGTAATGATTCCTTCTACAATCCATACGAAGTTACATTTATGGGTAACATATCTAAGTATGATTGTAAATTCTTTTTTATAAGTCCAGTTGCTCCTACTACTACTGGAACTGTCTGGATATCTTTCTTCCTGCAAATTCTGGTATTTTGTGACTTTGTGTCTCTCTCTATATGTAAGACACTGTAGTCACTAGGTGTAGCAATTTCAATGATCAATCCTACTTTTGTCTTTTCGAGGACTACTATGTCTGGTTGTATTTATTTATTTATTTATATTTGTTGACCGGGAGTGTCCGACTGGACGTAGGGCCATTTTCAGCGGAGGCCCGGGGAGAAAAGCTCCACAGTTAAAATAAACAGACAGTAGTTACATTGGATTACATAGCGATTAACAATTTACATAGCAATTACTTACAACATATTTACAGATGAAGAACATAGTACATCAGTAAACAACTAGAATCTTTATCTGTGAAGTACATAACAGACATTAACAAATGTTACAAGAAGAAGTTCCTGCTGTATAATAAGTACTGGCTTATGAGCATCTGAGCTTGCTATAATCAAGGTAGTTAGTGGAGTGGAGTGGAAAGAAAGGTAGTGGTTGGATGGGGAGGGTGATATTAGAGTGGGAGTTGCAAGGCCATAACCTGCATGTTTTTAGGTGCGCTTTTAGTAAAGTTTTGAAGTGTGTGCATGATGGTATGGAGGTAATTGTGGGTAGGAGGGAGTTCCATAATTTGGCTATGGTGCAAGAGAATAGTGCTTCACCAGCAGAGTTATTGGCTTTAGTGATCTGCAAGTGATTTTTGTTGCTGGATGTTAGTGGTCTGGTGGTGCGATAGGGTTGGAGTAGATTCTGGAGGGATGGGACATTTAGTGGATGATTTACTAGTTTGTGGGCGAGTGAGAGTGATACCATTGAAGGAGGTGAGGGAGTTCAAGCCAGCCCAGTTCAGCAAGTGAGAGACAGTGGTGACTATGGTAGGACGCCCCTGTGGCAAATTTGGCGATTTTGTTGTAGCAGGTCTCTAGCTTGTTTAAATCGCATTGCCTTAGGTTGGTATATATTGGACAGGCATAAAGTAGGGTGGAGATAAGGTGGGAATTTGCTATTGAAATCTTTGCTGCTTTGGTGAGAAGTTGCTTATTTCTGTATAGCGCTCCTAGTTTATTGTGGACTTTTTTATGGTCAAGGATATGTGAATGTCAAATTTTAGTTTATTGTCTATTTCCACTCCTAGCAATTTGGTGTGTTCAGTTGGGTATATAGTGGTGTTTTTTGCTGTGATGTTAAAGTGAGAGTTGTTTTGAGTATGTTTGGTGGGTTGAAAGATGAGTAGTTTAGTTTTGTTTGGGTTGAGTATTAATTGGGCATCGGATAACCAAGTTTCAGCAGAGGAAAAGGCTTCCTGTGTGACTTTTTGCAGTTTGGGTAAGGACTGGGCTGAGCAGATGATGGTTGAGTCGTCTGCGTATTGTATGAGTGTGACATCTTTGGTGGCAGAGGCTAGATTATTGGTGAAAACAGAGAAGAGTAGGGGTCCAAGGATGGATCCTTGGGGAACCCCTATGGAGACAGGTAGTTGGGGAGATGTGTCATTCTGCCATACAACGGATTGTTGGCGGTAAGACAGGTAACTCTGAAACCAGTTGGTGACCGATTGTGAGAAGGATAGGTTATTGAGGACAGAGATAAGTTGTTTGTGTGGGACCATGTCAAATGCTTTAGATAGGTCTAGGAAAGTAGCAGAGGAGAGATAGCCATTGTTTTTATGCTGAAGGATAGTGTTAGTAAAGGAGAGTAAGGCAGTGGTGGTGCTATGGTTTGGTCGGAAACCATGCTGAGTATTGGAAAGGAGGTTGTTAGTAAGGAGGTAGTCTGAGACCTGAGAGTGTATGCATCTCTCTAGTATTTTGGAGAGTGGAGAGAGAGTAGCTCTAGAGATAGTATCTATCTTTTGAACTGTTGGTAATCGGTGATCCCATGTGATATAAACGTCATTATTTTCTGTAATGCTTTGTAGCTCATGTTTCCAGTCCTTTTCAATTACTTCAATATTATAATGCTTGCACAATCCCCAGTGAAACATTCTTGCCACATTATTATGTATTTCAGTATCAATTCCTTCTGCCATTAGTCTATCACAACCAGCAACAAGATGTACAACTGTTTCTAATTCTGTTTTTTATAAAACCTACATTTGTCTGTTTCTCCAACATGTTGAATGGACTTCATAAACCAGCCTGTACATAGTTCACTATCTGGGGCTGCCATAATTAACCTTTTGTCTTTTGCTTTAAATTTACATCTCCTTAACCATTCCTGTGTTCGATCCTGATCAACATGAGATTGTTCCAATAGGTTTCTGTACTTGACAACTATATTTATGCATTTTTCACATTTCTTGCCTTCTCATCTGATCCTTCACCTTATATTCTTTCTTTTGTTTGTTGGCATATTCAATCGCTGCCTGATTTTTATCTACTTCTGGTTTGATTTTCATTCCCGCTTAACATTGGTATGCTTCTGCTAAACTAAGCAAGGAAGTCATTTTAGACTTATTCTCCTCATGTTTTAAAACTTTCAGTACATTCGGATTTTGTGAGGTCAGCATATATGTATGCAGTCCTACAATTGTAGCACTATACATGTAATCAATTTTGAGGAGACCCATGCCTCCTTCAGAATGGGGAATATATAGTCTTGGTATACACTGATTTTTATAAATCATTTGATGAGTGTGAAGCATCCTTCTTGTTTTCCTGTTCAAATGATCCAACATCTTTTGGGGCTAGTCAATCACTCTAAAACTGTAAGTTAGGACAGAAAGACCAAATTGGTGTATAGCTTGGATTTTGTTTCTAGATGTCAACGCTGTTTTCAGTATTAATTTAAGTCTTCTAAAATATTCCTTACTAAGTTTTATTTGCATTTGCTCATGCTTTATTGTTGATCCCTCATCAATTCCCAAATATTTATACACTCCCTCTTGCTCAAGTTCTTTTATATCACATTCCTTTCCCAGACTGATGTTTTATTGATGTTTCAGGTTTCCTGCTTTAAAGGGTGCTTTTGGACATTTATCAAGACCAAATGACATTCTTATATCATCTGAAGAAGTTTTGATGACTCGCAGTTGTGCTTTCAGTTCCTTATCTGATGAACTACACAGTTTTAAATCATCCACAAAAAGAAGATGAGAAGTCTTTATACTCTGTTGTTTTCTGGGAACCAAACTGTAGGCATGACCTAATCTCTTAAGTAAATAGCTTAATGAGTTAAGGGCAAGACAAAAGAGCAGCAGTAACAAAGACTCATCCTGGAATATTCACCTTTGAATTTTTATCCCTGGAATAATAATTTGTCCCTTATCATGGCTTAACTGCAAAGTGGTTTGCCACTGTTTCATGGTTGCAGTAATATAATTGATCAGTATAGGGTGCATCTTATACATTTTTAAGCACTATTTTATCCATGAATGCGGGATACTAACAAATGCTTTTTTGTAGTCTATCCATGCCATACTTAGATTCTTCCCCTTTTTACAGTTCTCCATTATGACTTTGTTCAACAACAGATGATCTTTGCTTCATATAAATTCCTTTGTTACCCTTTTGTTCTATTGCCATGATTGAGTTTTCTTCCAAATGACTAGGAAGTCAAGTTATTGGTCCATAGTTTTTAGGATAGCTTGCAGGTTCACTCTTAAGTAGGAGTATTGTTTTTCCTGTTGTTAAACAGGTTGGTGTCTGTTTGGGGTGCACGTATAAATATTTCCTACTCATGTCTAAATCTTCATGTAAAGATGTTAATACTTTCAGCCAGAAGTTAGGTACTGCATCTGGGCCTGGGATTTTCCAATTAGGAGTTTTTCTTAACTTTGTTTCAATCTCTCTGGCCGTTACTTCATCCCATTTCATATCCTAAACATTTGAACTTCTTGCTCTTTCTTTTACTTTTTCTATCCATTTAGCATCTTTGTTATATTCCACAGGATCTTCATAGATATTTCTCCAAAATATATCTATCCCTTCTTTTTTTGGCGATGTTTCAATTCCTTTTCTTTGTTTCCCAATTCTCTATAGAACTGTTTCGGGCCATCAATAAATTGCTTTTGTTGTACTTTTTCTTTATATTTATCTGCATATCTTGAGTTTTTCTGCCTGTGCTGGTATTTTTAGTTTCTTATTTGGGATAGTGCATGAGAGATCCTGATCTGTTCTGATACTGTGCATTGCTTTTATCACATCTATCTTTATGAGTATTTTTGTTGATCTGTTCCCTCTTCTGTACTCTTCTAACAGTGGCACTTCTGTTCAACACTTCAGTGATGGCATTTGATTTTTTCCGCTTCCTTTCCCTTACTGCCCTCTGTTTTTGTTGTAAGACTTTATCTGTTAATAATTTATCTGCACAGTAATATATCCTAGTTACTTCTATTATAATCTGGTATATCACATAAATCTCTATGAACAGTCCTAATTACTGTGTTCATTTGTTTTATCAAACTTGTAACTTTTGGGGTTTTATTGAATTTCTGTAGTCTATTTCTTTCATTGATCTTAATATGTATGTTCATCTCTATTAAATCAAACAACTATTCTCTTAGATCATTTTCTTGTAAACTGAGAGCACATTCTTTGTTCTCCATTTAATGCGGGCATTCTATAGAAAGCTCAAGAGAATCCTCCTGTGCCACATTCTCTTCAGTTTCATCCTGTGTTGTCTGTTGCCCTTTCATATGGGAAGTCACTGGCCTATCACTCCACAACATTGACCTCATCAGAGTCGCCACAGTTTCCTGTTCCTTCCCTTGCTGTTTAAGTCCAGCTGAACTTTTTTTACTGGTTTCTTATGGAAGGCTCCAAAGTATCTTCATATGGCAACTGATCAGATGTTCCCACTCCACTGGTTTCTCCTTAATTTGGGGATCCATTGCTCTAGCCTGCTGTGATGTTATCAGAGTTAGATTTTTCTACACTAAATCCTTCCCTTTGCAGGGAATCCATAACCTCAAGTTTCTATATATTTAACTTCTCCATTACTTCTTTTCCTCTTTGTTGACGTATTTTTTATATTGTAAGATTTTCCATATCTGGATGCCTTTGCCTGTATTTCTATTGAAATATCTTTGGTACTGCTCTTTTTGTATTGATTAGTTTTGCTTTATCCTTTCCATAATAATTCTTGACATGGCCTTGCAGATGAGGCTAGAAATGCTTATGGGCCTATAACTCCCAGGGTCGGTTGATGGTTCCCTTTGTGCAGAGGGATTTCTTTTGCTGTCCTCCATTATGCCGGAACATAGCCAGTTTGCAGGCTGTGGTTAAACAGAGATCCAAGTGGATCTGCTAGGTCATGTTTTAAGTGGCTTAAAAGGCAACCTGGAATGTTACCTGGTCCCACTGAAGCCATGTTTTTGGCCTTGGACAGCGCCGAGATGACCTGCTCTCTTGAGATAATAGGCTGAAGAATGGTAGCAAGTATACTCTGGGGGATGACTGGAGGAGACAGGGGGTGAAGTTTGCTCCAAATTTGTCAGTTAGCAGATTGGCTATTACCTCCGGTTGAGTATGGTTGCTGCCATCCACAACCAGTTCAGTGCATAGCTGGATATTCCCTTTTAGTTTTCAGATGTAGTTAAAGAATGTCTTGTGATTATCCTTAGCTAGGGAGGTTATTTTTGCTTCCTAGTTAGCTTTGGAGGACTTGACAAGATTTCTAATTTCTTTGTTTAAGCTAGAGAGGGATTTCTTCTTCTGCTGAGCCAGTTTCCTCTTGTTCTTGGACATTAGCTTCTTTCTATTATACTAGGGGTCTACCAGGATGGATTGTTGTTTCAGCAACAGCTGCTGTTAATCCACTGAGGTACAGCTGATTCTGTACAACTGCTTACTTGGTTATACAGGGCATTGGTGTACACTTCTGCATAGAAGTCAGCATTATTTGTGATCAAGGGAGCTTTGAAACTTCTTATACCATTACTTAGGATGTAGTTTGTCTTTGAAAAATTCTTAAGCTCTTTTGATCTTGATCGGGTATCTGGTCTTATAATTACATTGAACAAGACTGATTTATGGTCCAAACATACCATGGAGGGCATCACACAAAGGAGGGTACCATGCTCTCTCATGTTAGTGAGTACTATGTCCAGGACATTTGAGCCTCTTGGAGGTGTGCTGACCAGTAGTTCCAGAGTATTTGCATTAACAAAGTCCAGGAATCTCTTAGCGAGCATGTTTGTGGTTGTGTACATTTCCCAATCGATGGTAGGATAATTAAAATCACCCATGAGTAAGTTGTTGCGCTGTATGGCAAGCAACTCCAGAAAGGCCAGGTATGCGGTATGCTTTTCCTGTTTCATGGTGAGGGACCTATAGCTAGCTATGATATGGTAGGGAGCTTTGCCTACAGTTAATTGGACATAGAGTAGCTCAAGATAGTCATACTGTTTTACTAGTCTTGAGGTGTATTTATCATTAATGAAGATGGATACACCTTCTTCTTTGGTTCTTTCATGTTCAGTTTGTGGTCTGAACATGTGTAAGGCATTGCAGCCCTACATGACCGGGGTGCTTTATGTGCCTTTGAGCCATGTCTCAGTGACTGCACAGATGTCAGCATCTTCCAAAATGAGGAGTTTTTCCAGGGAGTGCAATTTCTTGTTTAGACTCCTAGCATTAAACAAAAGAACCTTGGGTTTATCTAGAGAGGATTTTGTTATGTTATAAGGTTGGTTATTTTGATACTGCCTACAAAAGGCACAACAGGGGTGGCTAATGCCTTTGCCAGTATATGAAAGTCTAGAGGAGACAGATGCAGACCATCTCTGGTAAAGGAGTGTGGCCTGTCAACCATGTCTTCCCAGGCTAACAGATATTGGATGCCCTTAGACTGACACCAGAGGCTAAACCAATTGTTAAAGTCAACCATTTTTTGTTTGTATTGTAGCATCATCCTTTGTAAAGGTAGAATGCTGCTTAAGGTTAGGCTTATACATGCCTGTGACACATAATCTGAAAGCTCAGTCATGTCTCTCTTCATATTGTCCAGTGAGGTACACCTCAAGTCATTCATCCCTCCATGTACTATGACAGAGTCATACAGGTACTTGTGGCTGAGTGACTTGAGTGTTTGAGTGACGTTATGGATCATGGTACCTATCTGTCTTCATATAGTCCAAGGAGGTACATCTCAGGTCATTCACACCCAGATGGATTATGGCAGAGTCATACTGGTACTTGTGGCTGAGTGACTTGACAGCTTGAGTGATTTAATTAATCCTCATAAGTGACAGGCAGTTAACTGTAACCTGCTCCTTACCAGCCTGGTGAGAGGAACATCTGTGTTTCTCACAATGGAGTCACCTATGACCGATACATTAGGTTTTCTGGTGTTAATGCCTTATGGGCTTATTTGTTGAGACACTGGTGTGTGTATTATTATGTGTTGTGGTTGTTGTTTGCATTGTTATGTGTGTAAATCATTTCAGTTTGGGAGGCCTCTGATCTTTTGGTAAGTTACTAGTAAGCACCTTCATATATTTGGGTTTATGTCATGTCTTTATTTAGGCTGGGAAGTGTATGTGTGCGGACAACCTGTTTGGCATTCAATTTGTCCTTATGTGAGAGTCTTGCCTCCAGTTTCATAGTATAACTACATCTGTCACATAAAGTATTTGTTTCAGGAGTAAGTGGTTGTCATTATACATGAGACAATTGCTACATTGCCTCAGGATGCCCATGTCTATCAGGCTAGCCAGAGAGATGATAGGAAATTGCCTGTCTATAATAGCAGGCATTTACTTTATGTTTTATTAGGGAATGGAATGGGTTAATTTGACAGGACTGTGCTGGTAGCTCCGAGACTACAACAGGAACCTATACTTTTTGTATGCTAAGGTTGATCAATAAGACAACATTGCTTAGTGTACAACTGAGTTGGTCCTAGAGTAGCAAAAAAGCTTGGAAGGGTTTCACTGACAGCTATTTAGGGAAAACTAATCTTCTAGGCCTTTGTATCTATACAGGGCACTGCTAACCGCTGCTGAGCAAAGAGCAGCACTGTGCAAACTCAAGGCTTAAATACAAACAAAGAGAAACAAGTGTTATGCTAACTTCTAATCAAGAAAGCACACGATAAGCCTTTCACCAGCATTGCCCAACTCAGACATGTTAGACCATGGCACTACTGCCACAAGGGTGCAAAAAACATATTCTTAATGCAGAATAGTTGTTCTGGAGCCCAAGTGTAACAAGACTACACATACTACCTACACCAGCCCTGCAGCTAACAGATTGAATGTAATACAGTGCAATTAAAGCAGCAGCGGAGAGTACACTTTTTTTGAAATTGCTGAAGTACAGTCACAGTATATAAGAGATGTGCAAAAAATATTTAGAGCCCTTTTTTGTGTTTCCCAGTTCAGATAGACCAGGTAAACTCCTACTGCCACTGGATAAATAATCCCAGTCCTTCTAATGTAAAAACACAGTAAAAGAGGGTCCAGAGTGAAATGGTTCTACAAAGAAATTTAAAAGGTGCAAAATGCTACCACAAACAAACTTAAAGATACGGATACAACTCCAAATCAGGCATATTTTTATCAACCAGGGTGGATAACAATTAAAAAAGAGTTGAAGAATTTTATCTGGGAGGGAAAGACAGCAAGGGTCAAGTGAGATAAGCTGATTCTTCCAATAGAACAAGGAGGACTTGGATTACCTAATTTGAGGGGGCATTTTAGAGCAACACAGTTAGGGCTCTTGTACATAGCACAAGCAGAAAACTATAATTCAAAGTGGAAAAGAATTATGCTAATACAGGGAGGAAGCTCAAGAAATAAGGAAAGTTTGGGATTTTGGATGCAGACTCTTAAGGAGAACAACAAAAATTAAACAGAGTATTATATTCATAAAATAACAAGGAGTACTCTAAGTACCAAACCAGCATGAGAATGGAGAAAAGAGATTTTGCCGATAGGGATGACTGTGGTCAGGGATACAGATAATAGGCAAGAGGGGCTGGAATTTATTCGATAAAACTGGCAAAGGAACTAAGGTATCAGGAGCAAATAACTAGAAAGGGAAGGTAATAGAATGGGAAGAGGCCAAGAATTTATTTGGACTGCAGATTAGAGATTCCCTTCCCTATCAGAGTATAGGCAAAGAGAAAGTAATAGGGGGCTCCTGAATGAAAGATCAGCACTGGTAGGGTTTTTAATAGAATCTAGAACAGAAGCTGCCATTAACAAAGGAATGATAAGTAAAGCATATAAAATAATGCATGATAATTATAAGAATCAATCAGAGGAGCTTAGAAAGGATTGGAAAGAGAGACTGGATAAGCAATTCACAAAGAGACAATGGGAAGATATATGTATTTCTCCCAAATATGCAGCAAAGTCTAGAAGATTTAGAATCTTTGTCTGGAAGTGTTTGCCTAGGTATTTTTATACCCCAAGTAGACTCCAAAGAATTTTTCCTCAGGTGGACAGCAAGTGTTGGAGGTGTGACAGGCAAGAAAGAGGTGGCTGGAAGCATATTTTTGTAAGTGTAATGAAATGAAAGACTTTGGGGATTCCCTGCAGACTGCTCCGTCAGAGATGCTGGAAGAGCAGATTGGATTGACTTGGGAGATGATGTTTTTGAGTCATGATACAGAATCGGAATTGCCTTGACATAGTAAAGCCTTGCTGAGTCTAATTATCGTGACTGCCAAAAAAGCAATTACTGGAAATCAAAGTGTAGATCTACTTTACTAGTAGTGAATATAGTTACATAGGTAAAACAACTGGAATTAGGATCTTTAGAAAAGGGAGGGAGCAAACTACATAGGGAAAATGGGAATTGTGGAAACAATATATGCAGAGCAGGAATGAAGTTTAAGAGGCAGGATTTGAATGAGCCATACAATGCTTAACTGGTGATGACTGGTAAGATTATAAGTGATGTATAATGTTTGCAACTACAGTTGTTTGATGGGTGTTTGCGATGTATACTGTTTGCAACTAAAGTGGTGTCATGTTTGTTTTTCATTTGTATAAATGTAATATTGCCTATGTCATGTGAAAATGTAATAAAGATGTTTATTGGAAAAAAATGATATGGATACAGCAGTATACTTTAAACAGCTTATAAAAGTGTGATTATTCAATAAAAGTAATTTGCTTTGTATAAATAAGCCAAGAGTCATTCAATTGTACAGAATTTATAAAGGCTGTAAAAACAAGATAAGTTGATTAATAAGCCATCGAGTCAGTAAAACTACATGCAGAAATCTCAGGAGTTTCCCGAACTAAACAGAACAAGCTATCTCCCAGTGCACTAAATGGAAAATTCACTGACATCTTGATGTAAAAACAAATGCTTTCTAGAGTGTAAAAATATGCTACTTTATCCAACACCTAGCAAGATAATGAATTCAGATCAAGTTAATCAGTAGAACAGACAATAAGAGGCAATATGCACTTTTTCAATAAAAGCACAAGGAAAGGCAAATAATGTAATATATCGACAGCAATGTAGAAAGGGAGGATCTTATTAAGCTCAATGTACAGTAGGGGTGGGCAGCTTCATATCACCAGCAGTGTTTTAGTTTATGTAGGCTTAAAATGTTTTTAACAAAAGACAATGGGCCAGAAATTCACTGTGTATTTAAGCATCATCACTCAAGAGACAATTAACCAGTGAAAAACCACATGAAATATGCAGCTTAGAAAATGTGTCTGTCTCTCGCATAGAAAAAAACACCAGGCCAAGCATATTTCTTAAAACAGAAAACAAAATGGAGCAGGTAAAACAGAAAGCAGATCTATCAGTCACAGACAAAAACTATAGGTTTACTTTCCTCACCCAGCAGGGAATAACCAACGGTGTTTAAGTTTATGCATCTTGAAATCTTTTCATGCTTCTCTGGTAAATATTCCATCTTCAGCAAACCTGCTAAGTATGATTCCTTGCCCAGTCTATATTTTGCTTTCAGATCATATATCTTTAGATCAGCTAAGTAATATTCTTCTTAATCTTGGAGGTGTCTTGTACAAATACATTTGGAATATGCTTTGTAAAGTTTATGGTTTGTTTCCACTAGAATTTCTTTACCACAGGCATATTCATATAATTCCTTATATCTGCCCAGACCACCTAGCAGTTGTAATGGAAGCTCTCCTAGTTGACATAGATGCAATGTGGAGTAGGTGGGACATCAGTGTCAAAATGGGTACAGTGAATGACCAGCAGGAACTCAGGAAATGGCAATGTCATAATAAAACCTGCACAGAGCTTTTTCCCTTCTCTTTAGATAATAGAAACCAGACATGATCCCCACATGCTGTAGCATCACATCAAGAGTCTTGTGTACGATTTGCCAGGCTCATGACTACAAACCTCCTGACATGTCCCCTATTGGACACCAAAAGGCCACCATAACAAGGTTGTCAGGAAGGTATATAGCTATTGGATTTACCTCACTTCATCGAAATCCCATATTATCGAATCTCACTTTGTCGAAACTTAAAATACTGAACTCCTACTTCAGTGAAGCAGTGGAACAATGAAGATCTTTCCAGGGTAAGTAAACACTTACCCAAAAAGAAACAAAACCCAAACCACACCATCCCTAACCCACCCAGGTGGGGGCTATGCCCCCACACCCCACACACCCCTAACTAAATATACCAACTCTGAAATCACACTACAGTTGGTAAAAGGGCAAATTTCATGGTCTTGCACAACAGGTTATTTACCCTGGGAAACTCTTTGTCGTTCCACTGCTTCAGTGAAGTAGGATTTCGATATTTTGAGGGTCAACAAAGTGAGATTTGATAATATGGGATTTTGACAAAGTCAGGTAGACCCATCTATTAGTTTCATGTGATGTCTTTTTCTGTAAGGTAACATTTGACAATGTTGGAGTGCCACCTAGTGAAGTGTTATGTCTAGGATAACTGTAAGGAGCAACTGGAAGATCCAGGGATGTGTGAGCTGGGAAAACCAGTGTAAAATAGCCTGGGGTTGGGCATGGCTGGGGTATGTGTATTAAAAAAATAATACTTCACATTTACCTATCATGACATTCTGTACACACTGCAACCAGTCAAGTTTGCTATTAGGGAGCCTAGGTAAAGGTCATTGAAGTAACCCAAAAAGAGACTTTGCACAGTCATTGGTAAGTGCATTTATGAAATAAGGTTCTTAATTCTAGTGATGTTCCTCAGATAATAGCAACAAGATTTGACAACTGATACCTAGTCAAGAAATGTCAGGCAACTATTGAGGATTATTTAAGGACTATGAACCTTTGACAGAAACTCTCATCTGTCATATACAATGAGCAAGAAATGGGGATAAGAGCTGAGAAAAACTTAGATATCACATGAAGCACCATGAAAACTACTTTGGACGGGATCTGTTTGTGCTCATCCTTGGTCATTCATGGCTCAGAGTAAATTACATGTTGCTGCTGAGGAAAGGAGAGTTATGTATTAATATTATCTATATGAAAGTGAGAATCTAGCTTTCCATTGCTGATAAGGTCATGAAGTGGCATTTTACATGCTAAACTACAATGGACTCAGCATGACAGCCTAAGGGATTCTGTGAATGTGTTAACTAATGAAAAACACTCTCTCAGTGTGCCAGTACAGACAGATATGTTGGAATCCACTCAAGGAGAGTGCCAGAAACCTCAATGTAGCCTTCAGGTGGGAAGGTCAAAGAGGATCAGCTTGGCAAGTGTGTCAAAAACAGCAGAGATATCAGGATAACCAGTAGAGAGTTAATCCTTTGATTTATAGGCACAGGCAAACAATTAACTAATTGAGTAAGTGCAGTTTTCAGCACTAAAATAGCTGTGAAATCCAACAGATATGGGCACTGAAGTCCCAGGGATTCCGTGAATGATTCAAATTGCACACGTATTGCTTTTTTTTCAGTAACCTTCCCAATAAAGGAAAGTTATGACACAAGGAAGTTGCTGTGTTGAATGTTCAAATCTTAAAGTAGAGTTCTTCAGAACTGATATGTCTAAAGCCTCTTTTAAAATCAAGGAAAGCATACCAGTTCTCAGAAAGGACAGGATAGTTCTGAAGATGAATGGAGTGAGGACATCCAAGTAAGACATCATTACATGAGAAAATTGGCTGCCACAGAACTAATATCTAAGCTAAACATAGCAGGATGCAATCCTGGAAGAAACTGCATGAACTCCTCAAAGTTTACTGCATCAAACACATCCCATCCCAAGTCCCGTAAGGAAATTCTCGAACAAACTAAACCGATTGCCCTGCAGATATATCCCAGAGTGTATCTGTCATGGTGGAATCCACTTGGCCTGGAAAAAATGAGTAATCAATTCATAATAAGATGATAAATTTATCTAAATGATCAGACAAGTTGGATTGTGCAGTATTTTAACCACTTGGAAGAGATTAGTTGGTAAGCATCTTACAGCAGAGATCTCATTGGGTAGATGACGTGTCATCTTAGAGGAGGTTTCAAAATGATACTTGCTGGTTCAGATGAAGAATAATGCAGTTTCAGTACATGCACATCCTCCTAGAGATGGCCCTTGTTCATGAGACATACAGATTTTGCCCTTCCATACAATGGCAGCAAACTTCAAGATCATAGCGTTGCTCAGAGGGGTGATTTGATCTAAAGCCAAGTCAACAGCATTGCAATATACTGTAGTCAGCTGATTAAGTTCACAGGTAGGAACTATGTCAGCTGTCCTTGTGGCCCATTTTAAGCCTACACAATTTCCCAAAGGTAAAACTCAAATCCAATACCTTGCATATGTGAGGTAAACACCTTAACCGTTATGACAACCCTAAATGAAGTCTTTGTAGTTCAATAGGAACTAGTCAGTAATGGAAAGAGTCAGCAGAGAGTCTGAGGATTATAAAATTATCTATTTCCCTCTTTATTTTACTTAACATTAATGCCAGTTTATGCAAGAAGGTCAGTTTTTCTCTCCAGAGCAACAATTATAATTAAAATGAAGTAGATTCATCTTTATGCTATGTATTAATAATATGCAAGGAAGCCGGTCGTGTTCTAATTGTTATAGAAAGACTGCATATTACTCGCGATGTGAATAGATCTATTTACTGTAATACTTGCTGAATGTAAAAATTAATTAGCTGTTTTATGGATTTATTTTCACAAGACGCCGGCAAAGCTCCACTTCTGCAGTGAGGAATTGGTTGGCGAAAAGCTGAATAATGTTCACAAAGAATTCTCCAAGAGATGGAGAGTGACTCCATATGTCATGTTATCAAGGAATCTGTCAGAGAAAAGCAGATCTTACTAACCTCCTGTAAGCTAGTGAGTAAAATACTGGAAACAAATAAGCAAAGAGAGACATGATGAAATGTATGCTGAGAATATAGCATATTCTGGCTTCTTACAGTTGCATGTCTTTTGAATTATTTATAATAATGTTCCAATCTACTAACAATGAAGGGTTTTATGATCAAAGAGAAGTGAAACAGAGATCAGAGTCACCAAAAGTATGCTAGAAAAAGGTGTTGGTGTGCACATTTTTATTAACATTGGGAAGTAAATTCTTCTTATACTGTTCTCCCACCCTCAACTAATGCATCTACTTTGTGTTACTTGTTCCCTCAGACATGTCTCAGGCAGAAGTAATGAAGAATACTGGGACCAAAACAGATATGCGTGGTACTCCATTAACCACCTTCCTTATTCCTGACCTCCTCCCTCTTACTACAACTCTCTGTGACCTACCATCTAATACAACTATCCACTCCCCATCCTTGGTCCTAACCAACTCCTCCAGTTTCCTATCAGCCTCATGTGGGTTCTGAGTCAAAGGTCTTGCAACAGTCCAAATAGAACACTTCTGCTGGCACTTCCCTGGCAAGTTCACATTTAACCAGGTCATAAATGTGAATCCAGTTGGAATGACAGCTCCTTCTGGCTATTAACCTATGCTGATTGCAGTCCTGGAGAGCTCTGTCTTCTAGAGACTCTACCAGTCTTCCGTCAAGATTCTCTCTATGACTTTTCTTGCTGCTACTATTAAGCTAACATTCCTGGATTTTTCCTGGATTTTTCTTGCATCCCCATGTACTTGAACAATGGCACCATGCTTACTGTCTGTCAGTCTTTCAGGACCCAGACATTTCTGTACCAGCCAGTAATCTGTTGACTCTGTTAGAGATTTTCTGAAATTATTAATCATATTTCTTTGATTTTCATCAGGTCACCCACTCAGTCCTTGTGCTTCATCCTCCTATGAGCAGCCGATTCCTACTGAGTTCCCTCCTTTTCTACCCTTGTGTCTCTACATTGTTGTGTCTAGTTTATTCTGCCTGTTTTGCAGCATGAAACTTTCCTCTTGCTTTCCTTTGTGAAGACAAAAAGTATTTACTCAGTAACTCTTTTTCCAGTCTTCTGTTATATCTCTCACATCTTTATTCAGTTTTGTGACTTTCCTCCTCCTTTCTTCTATGTTCTTAAAGATACCTTGTGTCCCTTCTTGATTCCTTATGCCAACTTACTTTAAACTTTTGCATTAGCTAACTTCACAATCGTTGTTGCCATTCTGCTTGTCTCCTTGTAATGTGACTCTTGTACCTGCCTTCTCCCTCCCTTAAATTATTTGTCCTAATTGCTAGCCTCACTTTCATATGTAGTCAAAATAGCTGTCTCTTTTCACCTCCTCATGCCCTTATTCCTAACACTGACTACCTATTCCTGACATTCCCATAACATCCTTACTACTTCAGTTTGCTACAGATCTCCTGATTAATCCTTGACCATCAGCTTCAGCCATGTAAGGTAGTCTGCCAAAGTCATACACCATCATTTTTATCATTGTGTTTTAATCCTTCCCCATTACTCTAAACCACACAGGGGGCATGATCTCTGTTGTTAATGGCACTCTAACCCAGATGTCCATAACAGTCTCAGCACTGGTTAGGGCCACACCCAAAATATGGTTCTTTCCGGTATAGTCCTGCAGTAGCTGGCTTAACTCGTTCTGGTCAAACATCACAAAGAATTCCTAATCTCTCTGTAACCTGGAGCTCAGACTCTTCAGTCTTCCTCCGACAAATTCACATCCCTTTGAGTATTATCCCTTTACTCCTGGCCCATTAATTTATAGAAACAGTTCACTTTATCAGTCTACCTTTTTCTCTCTCTCAGCTGTAGTGTACCCTACCTACCTGGGTAGTTAACCTAGGTTGTAATTCTGCCATATCCCTTTCAGCATTCTTGTTCTCCATCCTCTCTGACCCTGCATCTGAAATCCTCCTATATGTATATTGTTATGGTATCCCATCTAGCCTTTCTCTGACGTTAATGAATAACCAGTACCAGGCACCTACATGGTCCACTGGCTTTTTTCAATAGTCCATGT